>NC_080572.1:168439474-168691974 GCF_030247185.1 Malaya genurostris | reverse complement strand
ACTTGAACTGAAGCAATATTAGAAATGAACGATTTTCAATCAAAGTTTACCTTTTATACTCGATCAGTAAATAATCGGATCTGATATGTGCCTGACTACCTCAAAACTGTCGTCCAAATTTGATTTTTAAATATCGTATGTTTGACGAAAAACATACGAAGCAAAACCAAATAGAATAGAAAAATCTTGCCAAAGTAACTTTCTGTGATGAATTAACGATTCATTCGAATAATGCAGTTTTCGAGTGCTACTTACGTACGCAGCCAATTTGGAGGTGCCATAAAACGCTCGAACGTTTTTACGCTATAATTTATTTGACATTTTGTCAGTTTCCTTTGTCATATACATAAACCGTATACTTTTCGTTTTCTTACCGTTCGTTCGATTTCCATATGATTCATTCAAACACTCCGACAAACCAGATTTTATATTACAAAATTATTTTATTTTTCGCCGTCAAACGTGTCAGTTGTGCGCGGAACTGATCGGGAGTATATATACTAATATGGTTGGTACGAATAGAGAAAAGAGTGATAACAAAAGATAGCTTGTACGCAACTTTGGCAAGATTTCACTATTTGTTTTTGCTTCTTATGGTTTTTGTGTGCTTTAAAAAGAAATGAGATTTTTCTTTATAATCAAAGAATTTGTCTCTAACCCGACGACCGCTCGACGGCAAAAAGCGAAAAAAGTTTTCATCAGTGACAAGTTACTAAATGGAAGGTGTGTTTTTGATAGCTAGAAGTGAAATATAATGGCAGTTTTGGAGTATCGATAAAGCTACCTTTCAACTTAAATTGCATGAGTGTAAATCAATTGATTTCCAATTGAAAGATACAAAGAAAAAGCCAGGTGTCCAAGGCCAAGTGTTTGCGTGAAAAGCAAGTGGAGTAAATAAATACCGTATAGCGAAAAGCAAATAAGTGTAACTAGTGCAACTAGTCCCGATATAATTACGAACTGAATTAGAAGGAATAATCATAATACTCAGATTTTATGCAAAGCTGTGTCCATAATGCAAAAACAAAACGTAAACACCACATTAGAAAAGGTATCACTATAGGATAAGTGGTTCACGAGTTGTGTGTAATTGTAGCAACCTTGACGTAGTTAATAGTTTTGCCTAACAGCGGAAAACCGCTGTCTAAGAACCAGCAGTCACAACAATGGCCAGACTTACGGAGGAAATGGTCATTGCCCGATCCAAACAATCAGATCTGGCTGCAATAAAAAAACTGAATTGCTGGTAAGCTGTATAACTTGGATATCAAACTATATTTTTGTCTTTTTTAAATATAAATTTATTACACAGGTTAATTAATTGTAGTTTGCTTTATCATGTGTACGTGTCACAATTTTATTAGAGAAACCATTTTAACAGGTGTTACGATCATAAATTGGTCAAACAAGAATTTTTGCAAAATGGAGCAAACCTTGTATTAATAAATCAAATCATGTTTCGCTAACTTTCGTTTTAGTGAATGCGAAGTTTTCCACAGCCTCCTTGGTCGCTTTCCTCACCGCCGATTTTTTTCTATTGGCCGGGACTCCGGCGTGTTGGGTGGGTTCATGTTCTTGTGCAATATAACTTACTTTACTATGGGGCGCCTTTTCAAAACTTACCCTGTACAAGAAACGGTCAGTACTTTATCGTAAATATCTTGTCTTGTTATAAACCTAAACAACATAATTTTTCCTCCATGCTTTCGGAAATATGATGAGCTATTTTTGATAAAATTTTCAGTAGTATGAAATAACCACAAATAACTCAAAATTGAGGTTTTCGAAAATGTTGGATTTAAAAGAGGTGATATTCAGTGTCAATTTTAAAATTCAATTGAGAAAGTTAAAATTCAGATTTCGAACCTCTGTACATTGGATCGGAAGGTTGAAAGTAAAACAAACTGAAAGTATACTCCCAACAAATGGACACAAATGAGGTAGCCCTTATTTGAGAAATGTGGCTCGGACAGTTGGGAAGTCAGAATTATACGCACAAAAAGTGAAGCAGAGGCAAGGACTGAAGGGGTACAAAGTGAAAAATGGTGTCCAATCTGATTACAAGCAAAATTTCACTGCCAACAGTCGTGCTAAAGAAATTTACACCAATTTTTTGCAAAATTTTTGTTGTGTCCGAAGCACATGTGCTCGAATTCTTTAAACAGCTTTCGGATCTTTTTTTTATACAGCAATGCGAAGGAACGATGTCGTCGAGCACTTCTGGACAAAAAGAAGTCCGAATCCCCAATTCTCGAACAAGTATTTGATTCGGCAGGGTATTTGCAGTTGTGGTCGAAAATCTAACAGTTTAGCTTCTACCGGCTCTTCAATAGAAAGGTGTACGAAAAAGAATGCCTGCGAAGGTGATTGCCAGCATTAATCAGAATGTTTCCGAACCGCCTGGTTTATGATGGTTCCGTACTTTTTAAAAAGCAAGACTCCTTGCAAGCGTATGAGTAATGTCAACAATATGTGCGTAAAAACAAATTGCTGCGCTTCTTTTTCTTATTTTAATCAATAAATCTTCCATATGGTTGAACAATAAACCAATCCGCTTAAAATTTCAATTCAAGAAAAGCAAAATTTTAGTCTAAAACTCCAGTTTTTCTGAAAACTGCTCGAGAAAAATTATCTCAGTTTCAGCTTACTTCCACTAATACATTTGATTAGCAACAAACACATTCCTATATAGATTTCCTCTTGCAGAAATTTACGTACCTTCTATAAGTAAACCCGCAAAATAGGAACCTTTAATTTAACACGCGAAAGGCAATGGATATGGAATGTTGTCGTAAAACTATGTATTTTTCCGGAAAACTGCTTTTGTAACAGAAAATATTTAGTTTTGTTTATTTTGTGTAGCGCAATCTAATACAAATGCTTTGAATTAGTGTTGCTAACTTTTTTATTAGGGAATTAATATCTACATTTATAAAATGTAAGCAATTTTCCATCAAACGTTGGTGAAAAATTGATCAAAACTGATATTTCATCCAAAAAGTCAGGCTTAACATTTATTTGAGAATACATTATTGCTAAAAAAGATTGTTTGATACTCAATCATTCAAGCCGCTTTGATAAACTGGTTGCACTGCATATATGAATACATAGATCTTTGACATACGCACCAAATAAAATGTACGTAATATACAAATTACCAACATAAGTTAACCTGATTTACTCTTGATCCTTAATTGGCAGAGTTTTCATGAACCAGATTGTTCCACCGTATTCTGCCGTTATTTGCGATTCTGTGCCTTTTGAACTTTGTAGGGGAAGGTGTTCGGTTGCCGGCACCCCACCGTAACTTTTGACAGAAGGCAGATTGCGTCATTACGACAAATGTCATGTGTGTGTGCAATAGCAGCACATTCTTTTTGTACCGAATACCGAAGCAAACAGACGCTTGTACTTTTTGCTGCATTCAAAACAAATTTTTATTGCGTGAAAATCAACACAAAAGTTTTTTCTGTCTTAATTATAGCATCATAAATTGAAGAGCATCAATCGGAAAGGAAGAAGAAAAAACGTGGAAGACCGGCAAAATCAACATCAAAGGTGCCATTATCCAAATCATTGACCAAGAGAGCCAAGGCGAAGTCACCATCAGAATATGAAGACTTTTGTCCAAAACGTCTCCGAAAAGTATAAATTCCGGTTTTCCTATGAATAATTGCATTCTTTACTTATATTTTTCCGAAATTTCTTGGGGTGCCGGTAACCGAACACCTTTTTTGAAATGGCCGAAATTGATCACTGTACTTAATTGATAATAAAGTTTTTTTTTCAATCAATGGAATCAACTTAGTTTCTTAATCAGTTTTTAACTAGGGACTCTAGCTTTCGATTGATGTATAGATGTCCGCATAATGTGTACTAAGTCAGAAGTTATGAGCTTTAAATTAAAGGGTGCCGGTAACCGAACACTCTCCCTTACGTAGGTAGCCCTTTTCTATTCTTGCACTACTCAAATGCAAGTTTACTCAAATGCAGTTGTTTCGCCACATCTACTTCAGAACCGTTCAGATTCTTCTTGAAAGCTTGAACTAACCGCTTTTGATCCTTTTCACTATACGAAAATCCATTTTGGTCCCTTCTATCCTTCCGACCAACAGTTAAGCGCTTGTTGTATCGATTTAAAACACGAGATTCCGTAGATTGTGAAATTCACAGCTTCTGCATTTCCACCTTACTCAGTACATAAATCCTTTACTTAAAGTGGAAAGAAGCCATGGTAAGACAAAGCTGTCGGAAAAAACATGGAATCATGCCATTTGAGCCAATTTGTTTTGATTCCTGCAACTTCGCGAGAAACGTATGAATACGAAATTCGAAAACTTTCGATGTTTTGTTTCACATTAGCATATTTTCCTGTGGTTGACTTTTATCTGATCATAATATGTGATTTAATTGTATACCACATCGGATCGGAAACCGACAAAATAAAGATTTCACCACTTCGAAATTGATTGGCTAATCAAGTCCGCCGGCAAATACACTCTGGCAAATGTGGATGGCAAATGGAAATACATATAGTTGTATAGACTTCATCACTCGATGATGACTGCTTTCAGTACGCTGCACAGTATCGCATAGCAGTGCTTTTTCCGAAACAATGGAAAATGGCATTGCAATTGGTATATTGTAAGCTTGCGTGTAAAACGTATACATGATGCGATTATGTTCATTATATGCTATGTTCAAATATGCGTACCGGATTCGTTACTTTGAAATTCGCTCGAACTAATAAAAGCTGTTTGAAATTATGCTTTGCTAGATATGCAAAGTTAATGGCATCATTGTTTGGTAATTTGAAAACCATCTATTTGTCGGCTGTCGACACAACTTGAAAAGTTAAACGACGCAGGCATGCTGGCGATTGCAATACTAAAAATGTGCTCTGTTGCACATTCCTAAAATTGGTTTCGGACAGACAGCTAGTACAATGAGAGCTGCACGCAACATACCAAGAACTATTTTCGCTGTTAGCTTATATTATTCACAGTAGCGTTACGGAAAACCGGTTTTGTCTCTTTAAGCGATTCGTCAGTAGGGTGGTGAAATGTTTGCGGTCTATTCAAAATATTGCACTTTATGCCACATTAAGGCACCTGATAGAGTAGTTAAAAACGTTCGAATAATAATTTTTGTATGCATTGTTTTGAAACCCGTCATTTGTGCCTAGACTTTCAATATATCAAACAAATATTTAGTGTAATGAATTACATATTCCGCAACAGACAACCCTACTACGTGGTGGAAACAGGATTTTCAAATCAGAAAGTGAAACCTGAAACGCAAAGCTCAAGCTTTGCCGCAACAGAGCAAAAATATCAACAAAATCAAACGCGTGGTTGGTTCGCAACGCGTGGGTCTGGATACTAACCTACTACCAGCGTCACCGACACTACTACATTTGCCGTTTTTCTCACCATTCCATACCTATTTGAATACCGCGCTGTATTGAAGGATGTTCTTATTTGGAAATGTCCGAGTACCGTGATGGCACTTTTGGGAAGTATCAGAAGAAACGGGCCTTGGCAAACAAACTGATTCTGCTGGAGGAGTTTACTCCCACGAACCGGTTTATTTTCCTGAACTTGAAGAGTTTACTTCGTTGATTCGGTGCTTGTTACTGAAAAGACTCACAACAATGCAAAGAATTACGTTTTTGCGTCATTTTATAATAATAGTAGAGCTTTTTTCATTGATCGGCACAGTCGTAGATTCCGGTTCAGTTTATTTAGCTCTCATTTCCATTAGACTGGCGATGGAGATAATTGAAATTAAAAAATGCCTCGAACTATGCCAACTTTAATAGTGCTTTTTGCGAATGCGCATTTCGCCAATTACGGATACCGACGATAATCAATTTCTTCACATCACAAACTTTCCAGCAATGCGGATCGTTTCCGCGTAATGTTTTATGGTTAAATTAAATTACTGATGCTACGTCCTAGCATATAATCAATATATATTTTTTTTAACAAATCAAACTATCAGAGAGATGAAGAGCATTTTTTACTCAAAATATTTTTTCTCCAAAACCTTGTTGTAATCCAAGGAATCAGAAAAGAAGCTGCATTAATTTCAAAGGAGTTGCGAATCGTGTCCCTGAAGTTTAACAAATAGTTTATGTTGACTTACTGTCTACTGGAGGTTTGGCATTGGTCCATTCCAAAAAAGGTAGGTGGGTAATGTTAGAGACATAACTGGATGAGTTAAGGAGGAGGATTTAAGTTAGAAGTTTATATGGTAATAATTTCACTAACTTATCATACCCGTCCTTAAAATTCAAATTACAGAGCGATTTAATTGAATATCCACAAACCGAAACCCCCACATTGGATTTTAAGAATTCTACAATTGTCGTAAACTCACTGCTCCTAATCACTGAAAATATTTTGTATTTCTATGTGTCGGATCAGCACGACACGCTTTGTGCAATGATTCGTTTAATTCATGCAGTTGAAATTTTGCGCACATTGTTTGGCACTGAATATCACCTCAATATGCTTTTAAATCAAACATTTTCGAACTTTTAAATTTTGAACTTTTGCAATGGATGAGTGGAAATATATATTGGAGAAGCCAAATGAATGAGAATCTCAAGAAGACTACTGTTTCTTGTCTAATGAAAAGAAAGGATGTTTGGATATATGATACCGGTCGTAAGGAGGCTAGGATTTAGACCATGTTCGATGTACGCTTTACCAAACCCAGTCGCTACTACACGACTGGCCGTGTCTATCACAAGGTTTAGGGTAGTGAAATGGTAGCGCGTATGCACGGATTGCATAAGAACGAAGGTATTAGTCCTGTCTCTGAGCGTTGCTTTTTCCAAAAAATCATTTTTTCTGTGAGTTTCTCCTTCATTTGGCTTCTCGAATATATATTTCTTGAACTGAACTTAGTTATGGCGACTTTACGTCAAACCAATTAAAAAAAGTTGAGTTATTTGCGGTTATTTCATCCTACTGAAAATTGTATCATAAAATGCTGATTATATTTTCGACAGCCTGGAGAAAAACTTTTGTTGTTGGGTTTAGTACAAGACGAGATATTCACGATTAACTTCTACCTATTCTTGTGCATCTTATGTTAATTCGGATTGCGATACGCAGGCCCGTGCGCAGGAATCATTCAACTTATTGTTGAAAAATTTTCCTGCGCACGGGCCTGGTGGCACGTGTCCTAATAAAAAATCTAAACGGGCAAAACTTCAATTATAGGAACAAGTAAAACAAGTCATGATTTGGAGAAAAGCTGAATTTTTAGGTTTTATAATACACCATGATGAAAAGTTCTTGGATCATGAACCATTGGGACTTTTTTTAAATTTTTTATGAATATTTTGACTAATTTTGCTGAAATTAATGCGTAACGCACCTTACATTTATGGAATTAACTTTAGTCGTTATTCTAGTACAATGGTGATTTTTGCAACATAAATTCAGGCGTTATATCTTGAAATATGAATCTTTTAAACATGAATTAATTTTTTACGCGATTGCTTCATTTTTGTTTTGCTTCAACTAATGTTTTTGAATAGCAAAATACCGAAAAGCACAGTGAATTTCTTTTAAACATTAATTTAAATTCAATCAATCTGAATCAAAAAATAATTTTTTGAAAATCGTTTCATTTGAAATATTTAGGTGGATCAATACAGTATGTGTTGTTAACAGTGCTGCGAAATTTCATTCAATTCAATTGAAATCGAATGTGTGCACACACTGACGATCACTCTATTGCAGTAAACTTCACATTCTAACACACACAACCTTCGCTGTCGCACCGAATGAGCATCATCCCGTCCTTCATTCGTTTCTCTTTCTACCGATGCTCAGTGTTTAACCACCGTCATATTATCTCTTGAAGTAACAAAATATCTCTTACAATTCAATGAGAGTGCGGCCTTCAAGTGAGGTTCATGTAAACATTTGAATTGATTAAACCAGTCACGATAACTGAAATATCAATTACAAAATAAACATAAATCAATTGTTCCCTCTTCCAGTATTCATTTTTAATAGTTCGAAAGACATCTCAATACATTTCGAACATTCGAAATTATCGATTTTAACTTGCTGGTGGTAATTGAAAACTCAAATGAGATCCGCCACTCTCTATTCATCATTACGGTCGGAGAGAGTTTTGGTTATCGAGTTGATGTTTATACATATTCATTCGCACTTGCTCATTACCCACAGTGAAGACAATGAAACAGATAAACTACTTGGCACTACAAACTGAGCAAGCGAAACTTCAGGTGACTAGATACGGTTATTCAATTGACGTTGAATTCGGGGAACTTCGGCAACAAAAATAAAATGAATGAGAAGAGGTATGCTGACAGTGAATAGCCATTGAAATGAAGTTTTACCGCACTGGTTGTTATATTCTATCTATGTTATAATTCTCTGTCAGCCGGAAGATGAAAGAACACATTTTCTAATTATAATGTTCTAATAATGTTTTTCGATGTTTGCTTTTTGCCTTCCTATTAACCCCTTAACGCTCAAGTTTAATGTTTACCTTCTATAAAAATCGTTATAGATTCTTCAATTACTATTAAATCGATGTTTTTTACTGAATGTTGAAGAAAACTTATATGCAAGGCGAAAAATGTGTTTCTGAACGAATAAGTAAAAAGAACTATCAATCTTTATTGCACTAAAAAAGTTTGTGCAAAATGACGTATAGAAAATCGAACACATAATAAATGTGTTATGTGCAACGTCCACAAGTACATGAAATCGTTTCGCAGAATACCATAACTATTTATTTTACTATTCTGATAAATTAAGCAATTAAAACATTAAATTAAATTACGATATAATAAACCCAACTCTTCTTTTATTTATTTCTAAGCATCATAAGGAAAAAATTTTCCCTTGAAATTATAGGAAACTTATGCACCCTGCTATGTTTTTCTGGAGATATTCTTTTAATTTATACCCCCAATAGCTAAAATATTGTCTAGTACTGACATATTTCGTCCTGCATATCTTATGGTCGTGAAAGGGTTAATCTATTAGTAATCCATCATAAAATACTTGAGTCAGAAGGTTCAAGGTGATATCCGGGTAGACAATTAGAGTTACGAGTTTTGAATGAAACACATTCCTCAAGTAACGCATAAACAATTATCATGACTTTATGAGAAATTCAAATGTTTAGTTTTATTATTTTTTAATCATGACTGTAGTAACGGATTTCTTTCCTTTTACTATCAGTTATCAGTTGCTAGAAGAACAAGTTGCGAGATGAACAAGTAATAACGTGCCAGGAAACTAAGGTAACCGTTAATCATCTCAGTTCCGCCTTCCATCTCATATAGGAAAACTAATAGTTAGATGTGCCATCCCTGTTTAGTACAATACTTCGAACTTTCACATCACTATAACAGAAGTATTGTACATTTGTCTCTTCATTTTTCAAGTAATATTGACTCTTAGGACCGAAGTAAATATACATCGATTAAATACAACTCAATCAGTTGGTAGGCCGATCAATAAGCAAAATAATATGCCGATGCTACTAATGACTATTGGTACAATTCCCCTATATGTGAAAGTTCTGATCAAATATAATGGATGTATTTTGGTGGACATTAAGTAAAAATGGATTTCGAATAACTTTACCTAGCTAAACTTAAGAGTAATGCTGCGATGAAGTTTAAATTTGTTTTTCAGGATAAATTTGCTCGCAAACCCATGATTTGGCAAGGCATATGCAGTTGTGGAAAATGAACCAAACTTTTCACCACAGGAGCGTCTATGAATGGATCTCTTTTTAGAAACGAGTGTTTCCAAAAGAGGGTTTTACTTTTCATTTGATCAAACAATGGTCCCGTAAAGGTTTGACATGATTTGGCTAGCAGCCACTACAGTCGGGATGTTATCGAATGGTATAAGCGGAAGGACATCGATTTCTTTGAGAAAAAATTGAATCCACCCAATTGTCCAGTCGAAAAGTGTTGGCAATTGTCAAGCGTAAATTGAAGAAACGGAGAAAAACAATCTAGACACCAGCTAACTCGAAAAAATTGTGGGGAAAAATGGCTGATAAAGTTGACAGTATAACTGTGCATAAAATGATGGCAGGCATTCGTCCAAAAGTTCGACAATTCATCCGAAAATAAGACCAATAATTTATTTTGTATTTTCTTTTCAAGCTAAACGAAAAATCTATCAAATAATACCTGTGGTTTTTTTGCATATCTTTAATTTTTTTATTTTGTTTTTTTTGCGATTAGATTTATAATGATTTTATTTTATTTTTGAGACTCTGAAGTCATGAGAGACCACAGGGCCTATCACTGATCCATGGAAATATAATTGAGTTATCAACATCATAACGGAAAGCAGTATGACATCAGACACACAAAGTTAATTTAAATGAATTTTAATAGCATTTACACCTTTCAAAATTTTTCGCATGATGCCATAAATTGCTTCCGTGGTATTTATAGCTATGACCGTCATATTTATTCGTGCTTATAACATCCTTTCTCATCGTATCCTTTATTCTATTCTGCAGGGGAAGTGAACTAAGTGACGTGTCCATCATCAGACGCATGCGAGGCGTGGAAGTGCTGGCGTTCAGGTATGACATATCTGTTTAGTATACAATGGATTCGTTCAAATATGACGTAACGTAAATTTCTATTATCGGATTCTTCTCCTTGTATTTGTCACACAATCTTTCAGTTATAATACTGCATTTTTATTTATTTTTAAATGATGAATGATTATATTTGATTTATGCCGTTTTTAGTTCATCGCGTTTTACTATAGTAGTTTAGTGCACCGAAATATTTGTCATTTTCATGACGAACACTGAATTAACAAGAATGAGCTAAAATAAGCACACCCGCTGTCGATGATCCGAGAACATCGTATTCTATTTCGTAACGTGTTTTTATTTTTTTTTCACTTCATTGATAATGTATGTTATATGGAGTAAATATTTCATTGAATGAAGAATACTCCTTTGAATCAACCACACATCTGTGAAGTTGGCGCCTCTGGTGGGAACTAATAGATGCAGAGTCATAAAATTGTCTTTTTATACTATAAGTGCAATATATTGTATAAGTCAAGTCGATTACCATTTCTATTGCGTTAGCTGGCCCGTTTTGTGATGGGACACATGTTGATCCGAACCATAGGAAAAAGCAGAGTCTTGGTAATATATTCTGTTTCGGAAAACTTTGCATGTCGATTCGTAACTTGCAGAGCTAATGAAATGGTTATATTGATACTACATGGCTTTTGTCTCATGAATACACCAGCTATGCGTTTTCACTCTGTATTTTTATTAAAATAACTTTATACGAAGGAAGAGCTGGAATACCACTTACTAGGATTCTTAGAAAAATACGGAGATATTAAATTATTTTTGGATACATATTTTTGTTTTTATTTGTTGAGAAGGCAAAACTGTAATATTAGATTATGCTCCCGTCGTTCTACAATAATTATCTCTAAAAGTTAACGCTGACCTATATGGATCGATCGAAACTATCATTTAATAAGTTTTGACATATTTCAACTTCATCGCTTTAAATCATTTGTGGATATATGTTTCCATCATAAACTTATTCTCGATTAAAAAATGTCACTTTTTGAGCCGAAAAATAGGGATTTGGTGAAATTTCGCTTTAAGTAGATGTATGTATTGAAACCATCGCATGGAATTAATACCAACCTCAATTGATGAATTTGAGCCGAACAATAAGAAAACGGCTTAAAAAACTAAGATGAAGATCATTCTTTATTATGATAATTTTCTCACCAAGTCGCAAAAACAAACGGTCGAAAATAGAAAAAAACTAAAACACTAAAATGTGGGATTCTACCGTTTTAGTCCTAATCCGCGGACGTTGCTCTATCTGACTACTACTTGCAGGGTTGTTACGGTCGCGTGGATTTCGCGGTTTTCGCGGATTTCGCGATTTTCGCGCGGTTTCTGAGCAGATTTTGATGCGATGGTGCGGATTTCGCGCGAATTGCAAGAAACATTATTTCAGATTTGTGAATCATTTGTTCGAGAAAAAAAAGTTCGTTTATGAAACCCCAAAAAATCAAAGTTAGTTTTATGAAACCCCACAAAATTAAAGATGGGGAACGTTTCAGCAATCGAGCCAGCAGGTCGAGTTGACCGAAATGGTGAATTTCCACCTTGATAAAACCAAAGTTTACGAGGATGCGGCTCTAGCAAATATTTTCTTCAGTGGACAAAACTTCGATTTTATACTCTCCAATCTTGAGTTGTACATATCGCTATTTAAGCATAGCTTTTACCAGGAATTACAGAAACTTTTTGATATACAGCTTGCGTTGTCCCATTCTAACGCGGAAATCGAAAGAAGATTTTTGCACTCCTGAAATATGGAAGAAATCCTATGTGTTTCCGGTTTACAAAAGTAGGTGGGTAATGTCAGAAACATAACTGGATGACGTGGATATGAAATGACATGGTGTTTCTTCACACTTCTTGATATCTGAAACGGAAGATGATATATTCTGTGAATTTTGCATACTTCCATTTTTTAATTTCCTGAGCAAGAATTTCTATGGAAAAAGTATCAAACAGTTCTTTACTAATTAAATAATTAATTTACTGAGAGGTACCACGAGAATGCAATGTCGTTCACTGCATCAAAACCGTCATCCGAACACGAGTAAGACAAACAAGCCTCATGAGTTTTTCTCTTTGATACTCGTTGATACCATATGGCTTCGATCATATCTAACTGGTCATGAAATGATAGTGAAAATTAGAGATTGTACAACATCACCATTTACTGTAACCGCAAAAAGTTTGTATTCAAGTTCGACTATAATATTTCATAAACTGTTCTCGAACGCGCATCGTCTGTTAAGGACCTGGGTGTTCTTCTAGATTCCAAGTTAAATTTCAAGAAGCACATAGATTTTACTATTTTCAAAGACTCTAAGCTGTTAGGATTTATTTTCCACAAAATTGTAGACAATTTAATTTTCACTGTTAGTTCTGCGATGCTTACCGCTAAAATAGTGGTGTAAACGCTTCGCTCAAATGTCGCGCGTTTTAGTTTTCAACTTCGCGCGGATTTCGCGCGTTTTTGTTTTCGACTTCGCGCGGATTTCACGCGTTTTGATTTTAAAATTTTTCGTACCAAACCTGTAGTTGTTATAATCGATGACACGCAGTCTATCTAACAAAGATTGCTGCTCTTATGCAGAAGTCAAAATTGGATTGATACTTGAATCAACTCGAATTAGTAACAGAATAAAGAAATAGCAAGTAACGGGCAGTATTTTGAATAACAAGTATGCAACTATTTTATTTACAATGCAAACTCGATATAAGATAACGGCGGAAGTCAAATTGAAAACCAAATACAATTTAGTGAAGCAATATTATTAGTCCGTTTAACTCAGTATTTGCTGTGTGGTTTCGATTTTTAGATCAATGATTCATTATGTGTAACCGTTCTAATTAGCATACCTGTTTCACCTTTTCGGTTGTCTAACTCGAACGCGTAGGTGTGCAGCTGCGGTTATGCTAATGGATTCCTCTTCACTGAAACACGAACAATTGTAAACACGCGTCGTGATGCAAGTCAACTCGATTTAGCTTTGCAAAGAGGATGGAACGTTTACTCCTTATATTACAATCCGCAAGAATATTTATTATACATTTAAAATTTTAGAAGATTTATTGGCACGTTTGTTTGATCACGTTTTTTGACGAGTCAAAATTATTGCATTTGTTGAGTGATAATTTTAATTTTATTTGGATTCTTGAGGTTTTCAGCTTGTGGTCGGTCATTCGCCTTTCGAATCAGAAAAACCTTCTGACCTTATGTGCGAAGTTGGGGGTATGAGTGAAAAACGAATTTGGTCTTACCGGTAGTAGCATATAAGCAAACGGAAGGAAAGGTTATTCATTCAAAATCCTAACATTTCAATACCTGATGACAACAAAACGAAGTTCAATTTTCGTCGTCACAGTCACCTTCAATGGTGAAATTTACTAAACTGAAGGCTAGTATTTGCTGAACAAAATTTCTGTTGCAGTCTTTGATGTAGAACATTGAAAAAAAAACAATAGTTTGTAAAAATTTAGTTTCATGCCACTATTCTAAAAGTGTGCTGCATTAGTGTGAGACTGATACGGAATGTTTTGTTCCCAAGCCCACGAATCCACGAAATTGCAACCATTATAGAGATCAAGACAGTGTGTTGCCCAAAAAGATCAAGACAGTGTGTTGCAATTATTCTGGGTTCGCACTTCATTTACCGACATTTTTTACGTGACTACACGTTTATTTGATAGAGGTGAGTTCACATCACTTGTCGGAGTAAAATTATCGATATATACACCTAACATAGTTCACATCACACCTAGTGGTATGAATCATCTTGCCAAGGTTGAGGAATATTTAATTCACATATAGTATCTTTGTCTATTTTTCCTTGTTAAATTTTGTTAAATATCTTTGTCTATTTTTCCTTGTTAAATTTTTTATTATATGCGTTGCTGTATAAATATGAGTGAAAGCATGTGTGTCCTGTTTAAAGTGTAGTCAAAGATGCGTTTATTAGTATATTCTGTTAGATTTGGTTGCAGATTTTTTAGTAGATTTTCTTCGAAGTTTACCTTAGGGAAATATTGCGGGCACCTCTAGAAGAATTGACGTGCAACCAACTGATTTTAGTGTGAGAGAAAGACGATTCTTTTTCGTTCTGATATCTTTAAAAAATATTGAAATACGAAAGGTTTGGGTATATTTTTTCTACTTTTTATTTTCTAATAGCTACGATGCACAACCAAAAATATTGATTGTTTTGTGGTTAAAAATATACCAGAATGCATCAATTATGTATCAAAAATATGTGCTTTTTCATAAATTTACACTATTTGCTTCTATATGTATGAATAACTAAATCAATGCGTTATTGTAATCGAATGTGCTTAAGGTTCATGGAATATTCTTGCTGAGAAAAAGTCAATGACCGTTCCACAAACTTTTTGATCGTACACAGGAATCAAATACGGGTAGACTGTGTAAAAGATGACGTCTTAGCCAACACGATAAAAGCTTTTCCAATAATGCTTACCATTTCGATAAACATACATGCCGATAATAGATAGTATTTTGAAGGCCGAAAAATACTTTTGAAACTCCGAATAGATCTATCCTGTTTTTCATATCAACACGTCCTTAACAATGACAATCACTAATTTATATCCGTTTATGTATTTGTAAAGCTATTTCCTTAAATTAGGTGCTCTAACAATAATGAACACTTCATTTTATTTTTTTCGTATCATTAATACAATAGAAAATTTCGGCGTTCTGCACGTCAAGAAAATGTGTTAATAACTTCATCAATAAAACCGCTTCGACGTTGCAACTGAGACAGTAATTCGTTTTCAACTACCGTAAGCATAAGGCACTGAAGCCTCTTCTGAAGGTGTGTGTACAAGTTCTCACAGAGCAAAAGGTGACAGAGAGAACAACAAATCTCAGAGCTGAGTTCTGAGTGATTCCTTTTCTTCTGGAATTTGTGCAGTAACTCAAGTTTTACAGTAACTAAATTTTACAGCAACAGATATTTCGTTCTCTTCCTCTGAACGCATTCTGATTGGCTGGTGCTGACATGGGTCAAATCAGACAAGATTTCAACAGTTTACTATTGAAACTCTTTAATGCTGTTTCAATATATGTTTAAGTTGGAAAATTTCGAATTTTTGGGTAGATTATATAAATCCTTCTACAGATCACTTAGTAATGAGCTTTCAAAATTATGACTGAAAATCTTAACTGTCATGAGTTTTCAGAAAATTTTATCATAAATTGATGATCATATTTTTCACGGCATGGAGCAAAAATTATGTTCATACGTTAGAGATTCACCCGATCCTCTCTCGGAGGGCAATTTTTGTAGAAGGCGCCATAGAAAAGTAAATCGTATTCACGACAAAACACAAACACATCCTGAAATATTCCGCACAATTCTTACTCAACGCACGGTTTCGAAATTTATGGAAATGGAAATCATATGACTCTTTTTTTTCCCCGGTAATGGTTTCCGGATGTCGAAAATGTGTTTTAAAGTTTATGATTGATAAGTCTGTCGTTTGGATTGATTAGCACCAAATGAATGGAGGCACATTATAACCAGCAAAACATGAAACGTATTCGGTTGTTAACAGCGTAATTTTACAACACCGGTACAACATGTAAAATCGCCTATTTCAAAGTCGGTTTCACAGAAGGGAGCGACTGTCTAATCGCTTCTGTCTTGTTCATGCAGGCACGTGATTCGCTTCAGTGCGATAAAAATTAAAACTGGGCAGCACGCCACGGCGGTTTTTGCCAGCCGAAGATAATTACGTGGTTTTGGTAGATCTACGGTAGCGAAATCACTGAGTGTTGTACATCGAGTATGTATGTATATAGTATACAGCGAATAAATAAAAACCGTTTTTATGCAGCTTTTCATTTCAGTTGGATTTGATGAAACTGACTAAAATCGTTGATGTAACGACTCGGGGTATACTTATCAACATAAATTTTCCTTACCTGAAGTAAATTTTAGCGGAATTTAACTAAGATATACAGATTAACTTCAGCGAAACCCAATAAAATATCACGCTTGATTTATCCAGACGTTTGATTGGTGAATGTATGTAAAAAAAAGTTGTTGGACGAAATTTTGATTGGAGTACATTTTGCTCATTCGAATTCGTCGCTTTTTGAGACACTCTTCCAAATGCAACTAACGAATAAAAGAACATACATTTTTCCAATTGATTTTAAAGTGTGCAGAAGTATTTAGAAATCGTGACTTGCGGTGTCCACTGTATCTCAGCGCAGAATTATCAGAAGTCAAAAACTCAAAGCTACATAGTTGTAGTAGATGTTTTTCTAGACCACTACGTTTTTATTTGACTGTTTTTCTATTTTTTAATGGTTGTTTAAAGTCAAAACTGCGATTTTAAACGAACAATTCCGCTATTTTGTAGCTGTAAAATCTCCCCAAAGAAACAAAAAACGAAAAAGAAAACATTGTGGTCGGATATTTTATATGTAAAAAATGTGTTGAAAATTTGAAAATAATTGGTAAAGTAGTTTTTAAATGACGATGGACAAGGATCTTTAAAACGTGTTTGAAGTTTATTGTCAAAGGATACAATTTATTACTCAATGGAGCGGATAGGGTTAACACTTTCGAAAAATCATATTTTTTCTTTGTATTTTGTTATAATAAAACATCTCAAGAATGTTTTGACAAATTTTCAAATCAATCAATGCAGAACTCTTGCGCCTGTACGTCGAGCTCTTACCTCTCAGTTTGAGATAAGGAAATGTAAAGGCCTCGCAGAAAAGTTAAAGCCTAGCAGTGTGAGATAAGATCAGATAAAGGTTCATATTTTCTAAAGTTTTGTTCCGATAGGCTTTGACAAAGCATTCTGGAAATGATTTACCATAAGAAAATACAAATAACAAAATCGTCCACACGTGATTGAATTTATGGAAACGTAATTCGTTAAATGACAGCTTTACAGGAATTTTGATTTCAGTTTATGTAAAACACACCCAGCCTTTCACGTTGGAACGTAAAATTACGCATACAAACACGTAAAAATAAACCAAAATCCATGAATATTTGAATCAACCGTAAAAATGAGTAACTTTGCATGCTCGAATATTTCGGTTTAAGAAAATGTCAATCTATTTGATTTTCCTAAGTGTGTGCTTAAGACTTTTAACCTACTTTATTTATTCCAATAACATAAGGCATACTGTGTTAACTCTAAGATAAATCTGCGTTAACTAAAGATGTCCTTTGAAAATTACTGGAAATTAAAGTAATTTTACTGATTGTATCTATGTCTGTTTAGTTCTGGAGGATTCAGCCTCCAATTGGTGATTTCGTAGTGAATTTCAGGTGACGTATCGTGTCCTAATTTCAAAAAGTGTCTTCTGATAGCAATTCCAATGCCATATTAACATAAGTTCTCTTTTATTTAAATTAGTTAGTTACAAAGAAGTAATAAATCCGGATATGGATAAGGGTAAAAGTTGAACCACGCCGACTGCCTAACGTTGACACGAGCAGAGTTTAGTTCGTTTTTCGTCTCTAAAGTACTTCAGTTGGTGCAAAAGTCGCACACATTTTTTCCGTAATTTAATAATTCTGGCTTGTCCATTTCAATTATTCTAATATACAGAAATCGGAGAACGCAGGAATATTCCTTTTGGAGCATCTATAGATGTGCATTTGAGAATAAGAAAAGCTATTCAAAATAACGAACATATCGAGCACCTTCCGAGACTGGTTAAACACGATATCTTCCATGATAATATCTCCGATATTATGTGAATGTTTAATTCTTATCTACATATAAACATACAAACTTTTCATTTCAATCTGATTCGATTGAAGTTAGTAACCATCTCTGAGAAAAATGAGAGACCCTGATTTCAGTTTTTTTATCACAATGATTGCATAGCCTTTTGCGTAAAAATGGCATGATTGAATAATTTCTTCGCCGGACAGAAAAAAACTCAAATGTTTCGACCGCCTGAGCGGTAAATGTAAAATAGGTGATCTATTATCATTGTGTATGGTTTTGAATACAACTTGTGATATGTGGGCCAAGTTACTTATGAGATGTGATTTAGACGAGTAGCTCAATGGCTGTATAGATCACTGTTTGGAGAATATTTGCAGATTCGATTTCCAGATTTCCTCTAGGCTCTACTTGTGGTATTCGAAATCGCCATTGACCCATTAATTTAGTACACGCGATCAATAAATGACAATGGTGTGGTGCATGTATGGTTAATATCGATTCAATCGTTCTCAATGATACGCTGCATCTTAATTTATGTCATTCTTTGTGGTTTTAATTCAAATCATTACTTGTTATGGCAATAAGGATAATCATGAATAATGTATATATATTTATCGAACTATGACAATGAATTCACCCATCAAGACACAATGCCAAGACATGCTCTTTATATATACGCTGTGTTAACCCAGAGAGGTTTAACGTAAAGAGGATTATGGTTGTGAGCTTGTACAGTCAGACTGGGAGGGCATTTGAAAATTACTTCCTTCATTACATAACTATGATATATGTATGCTGCTATGACGGGTTTGTCGTTTATTGTGGTCACTTTTTCGCCAAAGACTGTTGCGTATTGGAAGTATGAGCTGTTAAATGATATGACATCAATCAGGTAAAAATAAAGTTGTGAGCAAGGGTGGCAAAACTAACCCATGAGGTTCATTTTCTTCTGTTCATCATGATTTAAGATGCAATTCGTAATATGATGGTAATGATAAAACTTATCGCTGATCCATCCTCACCTATACAGATGGCTCTCAGTTTAGACTTCATAGTACCTAACTCTCTTTCCGAGTTTTCAAAAGTAAGTAACGAGTTTGGAATCACCGTGCTGAGTTACACTGGTAAGCAAAGTCTTGGCATTACATTCCTTTTGTGGAATTTGGCCATTTTGTTTCAACAGACTCTGCAGCCAATTCTTAGCGTACAGAATCATTGTATGGCTAGCTATGGATCCTACTGACACTAAGAATCCATCCAGGTCGGGGCTAGTTTGTAAAGACCAGTCGACAACTGGTTTGTAAAGACCAGCGTCCTATGCATTGAACCGCCAACCCGGGACAACCAACCAACACAACCGATGTAGGAAAAACAAAAACTGAACCGTAGCGTGGTGTACACGATACACGGTTAAATTTCATATTTCGATCTAAACACAACTGTCTGCTGAACCGAATACGGTGTGTAGCTTTTGAGAACATGTGTTGAGAGTTGGATTGAACTGATTTGAACATCGGAGGCGAATGACCTTGAAGGTTAAATTGTTAGGTCATTCGCCTCTCGGCCCAGGGGTGCTGCGAGAAAGGTATAGATTTATTCACAACTCTAAGCCCATCTTACTTAAATTGTTATTTTGTTGTATTGGTTCAATACTATATTTTGGATTTTTGTGTCCCGGGTTGATAGGTTCAATGCACAAACCAGTTGTCGTATGTTCGAGCCCCGACCTGGAAGGATTCGTAGTGTCAGTAGAATCGTAGCACCAGTCATGCAATGGTTTTGAACACTCTGAATTGGCTGCGAAGTCTGTTGAAACGAAAAGTCAAATTACACTACAGAAAGTCTTTTCTTTGGATTTTTGTGTCAAGATTATATTTTCAACTTTCGATTTTTTTAACGATGTTGTCAAAAAAATATATACTAATGTGAATAATCGGGTTAATTAAATATCCCGAATCTATATAAATAAAATCATTAGGTTGGGACCACACAAATAGGACGCTAAGTTACCCGCGCATTTTTTTTAATTTGGATGTACGGTGCCAAGTGTTTAAAATTAATTTACATTAAATGTTTCAAGGCTTTTACATATGGATGTAGGATAGGTTTCAATTGGGAGCGGGTCATATCGCCGAAAGCCATTTCGCCGAAAGTCGTTTCGCCGAATGCCATTTCGCCGAAAGTCGTTTCACCGAATGCCATTTCGCCGAAAGTCGTTTCGCTGAATAGGTCATTTCGCCGAAGGGGTCATATCTCATGCATGTTGTGTCTTCTGTATCAGTTATACAGAAGACATAACAGCCACATAACCGAAGCCAAGCTGAGTCGGCCGCCGACTCGCCGTCGGAAGCGGCGGCCTCTTGCATACAAACCTGTAACCGCCTCGTTTGCCCGGTCTACTCAAAGCTAGGTTTCTTTGCTTTAGTTAGGTCCGAATGAGCGGTAGCGAGGTCGGACAGCACATGAACCAAAACGATGTGACGTAACTGAATTAGATATTTTTTCATTTTCACTTAACAAACGGAAAATACCACCTACATTTGCCTGGTAGATACACCTATGCAATTGCTTTGATGCTTAGTAGCTAATATTCAACAAGTTTTCTTGGGAAATACAATGGTAGGTCAACAAAACGGACGTTAACGTTATCATCTTTCGTTTGTCTTTAATATAAATCAATTCTAATTACGATTTCAAGACGTTTTCAGGATTTGGCGAAATAACCCTTTCGGCGAAATGGTTTTTGGTGAAATGGCATTCGGCGAAGTGATCCATTCGGCGAAATGTCATTCGGTGAAATAACCCTTTCGACGAAATGGCTTTCGGCGAAACGGCTTTCGGCGAAATGACCCTGTTCCGTTTCAATTCAGTCGAAGTTCATTGAACTGTTAGATAATGCTCGAACAAACGCATGTTTGAAGCTTCATATCGAAGGTTATAAAACATAATATCCCCTCTTGACAGCCGTCTGCCAATAGTTGAATGCACAAAAACTTGAAACTGACTTATCTTTTCAACATGCGGTGATATGTTCGAAATTCAAATAAAATCTTTACATTAAATTTTGTTCGTACCCAGAACTATTATGCTATGGTCACATCACTTGTTTTTATCGTTTTCTGAGTCTTTTATCTATTTATAATCCCTTGGGTCGTTGTCCTTACGTCAAGTGGGGAACGTGTTGTTATTAGCCAATTTATTCTGATTCCGTCAATTAAGTGCATTATCAACATATACCGTCCTCCGTATCCTTTATTATCCACATGAACGATAGAGATTGAAGCAATCAGCATTTGATGTTGAATATGCGATTTCAGTTGAACTATATATATTTAACTTAATTAACAGTAAACTTGATGAAATCTGTCCTGAGCTTTTTCTATCAATTTCAATGTAAGCAAAATTTAGTTTTGTTCGATACATTCTAAAGGCTCTAAACATGGATTTGAAAGGTATGTAAAATACAACTATCCATCTCTATCTGAGAAACGACGTTATGGAAGCGTTTCTATTTATTTGATTGTATTCAATTTCTGTTCCTCAAGTATCGTTTATTTCGTTTGCAGATTAAAATACGTAGTTTTGTTTTTAATAATTGTGCAGAATAATCATTGCCTTCTTATGTTTAAAGGTGTGTTGTGTTCTCTTCTTCCATACAAGCACGTTCCGGACCGAAAATCGGATCCGAATGAAATTTTACAGTAACTTTGGAGATATTATGAGCACTAATTTAAATTGAGATTTGTGCAAAATTGGTTCAACCATCGCTGAGAAATCGAAGTGAGTTCTATTTTTGGAGTTTTTCTTCACTACTTTCATTGCTTCCGGAACAGAAAACGGGAGACCAGTAGCGCCGAATTAAGCTTATATACCTACAAACTAACAAGTTCTGCAAATTAATAGAATTGATCCGCCAGTTTAATGGTATTTGTACCAGTTTAGGATAACCGTTTTGAAAAAAAATACTCATGAAATTGAAAATTTTCCACTTATCGCGTATTAATTCCGGAAGTCGGATCCGGATGAAATGTTTTAACGATTTTTAAAGTACTAAAAGACCTTTCATTTGAATCTTAGTTTATGAAAATTGATTGTGCCATCTCCGAGAAATGTGAGTGCATATTTTTGTTACATACATTACACATACACACACAGAAAGGCAAAAAGTATCTCGCTAATTTTTCTCATTCTTCCTTTTCTGGTATATTGACATGTATGTATGTATGTATGTATTCACGTATTTGTTAAGCCTTTATCAGTTCAAGGCATTACCTGTTAAATCAGGTAGACTCACAATAGATCCGAATTTGATTATCGAATAGGTTTCACATTACTGCTGTTTTCAAGGCCAATATGGATAATGAGGACCCGAATCCCTTGCAGTAAAAACATTCGGTAATATAATTAAGAATTTCGCTGTACCAGCTTAAACCTACCTGATTGCCTTCGAAAACGTATAAAAAGGAGAATGATTATTGGTAGAAATACATGCAAAAAGTACTTACTATTATTGAATATGTTTACTACAATATATAAATTGTGGGTTTCATATTATATTCGAAGAAACATAAAAAAATTCCAGAAGACCAAAGGAACGGTTCAACAAAACTAATTTTTTCGGTGGAACTTTTAA
The DNA here is from genome assembly GCF_030247185.1 of Malaya genurostris. Lineage (NCBI taxonomy): Eukaryota > Metazoa > Arthropoda > Insecta > Diptera > Culicidae > Malaya > Malaya genurostris. Next base: position 168,668,978 of record NC_080572.1, on the reverse strand, counting down.
GTTTTTTGCGTTTCTTTCTAGTGAACTGTTTTGCCCATCTCTAGTTAAAAAGCGAAATAGGACATGAATTTCTTAGAGATAGCTAGATCGATTTTTGTGAACTTAGAATAAATAAACTTTGACTAAACTCAATCTTTAGTTTCGATTTCTATTGAACTTTATCTGGATTCGTGGTTCGTCGATCCGTCGAGTTATAGGGGTACAACATTGGTAATCTGTCGGCTTTTTTTGTCGATGGTCAGACAAACTCAATTTGGCTACACCGATCCTCGATTTTCGGTTCCGAAAGCACCGAAAGTGAACATCGAAATTGAACTCTCATTGTTTTCTCGGTGAAAGCTAGACCGTTTTTTTAAACACTGATTAAAATGGAAGGCCTTACGGTTCCATCAACTGTTATTTAATTTCATCCATATACAAGTTTCGGATGAGGAGTTCCCGGGAATGTTAAAAATTAATGGTACGAAATTTCCAAATCGGGCTCAGAACTATTTCTATTTGTAGATCTTATAAGTTCACTGTCAATCACTTCGTTTATGTCGGTTCCCCTTATCAGGACTCGGAAAAAGTGTCAAAAAAGCTGAATATGGAAAATTACAGAGGTTTTTTTATATACACGGTAATGAGAAAATCATCATTAAACCACTAGGAGAATTTAAATTGGTATGAGCTTTATTTTACCTCCTTCAAATGTAAACTATCAGAAAGCTATCATCATAAGTTCTGTCAAATTAATTCGAATTGAAGAGCGCATTTTGTTACGGTCTATTTCATTGCTTCATTGCACCAAATTCTTTACATCACTTCCAAGTCCATAGACTTACTTTACATTGTAGTAAACGACAACAAATACCATCCGCTGTTGACATTTACGATTTTGATTATACCGTCAATAGTCAATTGAACTTGCACTACTTTTTCATCAAATGATTATACAGACGTCAAACAATCATATGAAATCTATTGGAACCAAACCCAAAATTCAATATCACGCGGGAAACAGCGCATGTGATTAACCCACATTCGAATCTTTGGCAGGCAGCTGGCGGTCGACTTTGGGCCAGTTAATTGAAGTTCTAGTTTGCTTTCGTCGTGCATGTCGCTGGACTTAGGTACTAATTCGAATAAATATGTACCACGACCTTCGGCATAGTAATTCTATTTATTATTTATTTTGTGTAAGCTACCCTTCCGACGTTCACACCCCATTTGCCATTCGAGTATGTATGTATGTGTGTGTATGTATGATTAGCAGACGGGATTGTACCTTGCTACGTTCCTCGTCGAATAGAAACGGTTTTTCGTATCGACAGCAGAAAATGGCATAAGGTCAATAACTTGGTAAATGTACGGACCGTGGGTGAATATGATAAAAGCTAAACTCATTAAGCTCGTGAATTGTTATTGTCCTGTCATAAAAGTATCTATAATTCAATATGTTTGATAGACTTTGTGAACCAAAGTAGTCTTGATGCAACACACATGTTTGTACACTCGATTGGAACATGACCGATAATGAGAATTAGTGATACAGTATCCTATACGATCATTTTCCTTTTGTTCGTTTCTTTCACCATTTCGTATATCAAAAAATCATTATAAAGTCAAAATTTATTATATTAATATGTATCATACAGTTTCAAGGTTAGAGACAGGTTCACTTTTCATGTAGCTTGACTTCGTTTGTTTCGCAACCATCACGAACATACTTTCGATTGTTTCATCGGAACTCTTGGTAATACTTTACAGTTTAAGCTTCTTCATACTAACTACAAGAAAGCATTTTAACTTATTGTATTAAAATTTCTGTTATCTCAACAATTTGTGAATCAATTTTATTGCACCGAATTTTCACCAATTGCTGAAATCATCTTTGGTAAAATTGGTGTACTTAAACCAAACTCGATTGTTCCTCTTCTTTCGGTTGATTGACGTTATGTCACTTAAAATGACACTGCACAGTGATGCCTCCTCATATGAAACTTGGCATATACACAAAATATTCGATAATTACCTGTTTTATAGCTTCCCATCAATATATTTAGATCGCATAATAAATTTCCATCTTGATATTATATGAAACAACACTCGATTCACCTAAAATAAAGACAATGCCTTTCTATTATATTTTTGATTCTATATGACTTTCTGATCAATTTGTTTTATTTATTAAATATTAACTCGACAGTGTCGAAAGTTTATTTTATCATCTGGTGGGTAGAACGAATATAAACAATTTAATGAAATTGATCAGACGTTCCACAGTGGGGAAAAACGATCAAAAACGCGACTTTGCTCCAATTCCTCTTTTTTCTTACTTTACTTCGAAAACTAACTGTGAAACTCTGGGAAAAATTGAATTCGACCAATCGGACGGTATTCCTGACATGTTTATAAGTAAGATAAATTGATTGTTTTTAATAAGATTGATCGCAAATAACTGTATTCTGTTTTACCCCCAGTCATCTTCTTCCATGAATTTACAGAAAAAAAATTTCTACTGATCGGTGTTTGGACCAATTATGTTTAAACAAGACAGTTCTATGTTTCGCATATAACGTCAAAAAATATTTAACAGATAGTCTCCATGATTGCATGCTTCGCGCTACATCGTTTTACCCCAATTTTCCCACAAATATAATTTTATGTTGATTTCAGATTTACAATCCCGATGTAGATCCAATATGACCTACCTATATTGGTTCATATTACGTAGGAAACTTCAGTGATCCAAGTGCACATAATGGGAATGACAGTACTAGTCCGTTTAACCCTCTTTACCCCAATGTATATCATAAGTTGTATCTATGGATCAACTTTCTTTCGTATTTCGAAAGCAGGCTGATTTCGGTTGATGAAAATCGATTGATATTACGAAGAAAGACCTAGAAATAAGATTACAAATGGATTCAATGACCGCTCGAATTCTATTATACCCCATTTTTTTAATTGAGCCTCAAAAGTTTTTTAATTCAGCTCTTTGATCTACACGGAAAGACCGAAATCAGCATTTTGGCGAAAAAATTAGTTGATTTTCTGATTTTAGTTAGTTATTTTTTGAAACAACTAAAAAAATCCTACTTTTGCTAATAATAATAAAACATTTGTTGTAATGGCTATTTTTTAGTTGAATCCACCAATGAAACGTGCTGTCATTTCTTAGCTACGGCACACTTCATTTCCATTCAACTAATTTTTTAGTTGAATTAGAGAAATAAAACATTGTTTTCAACCAACATTAATGGTTGAATTGGCTTCTGCAATTTGCGGCTATATGGCGCTCTGTCACCGAAAAAATGTTAACACCGTAATGACTACTAGCCACTAGATGGCACACTACTACCAAAAAAAAGATTCATTCGCGGTTGTCTTTTTTATATTGGCAGGTATAAATACGGTGTTGTATTGGAGAAAAAGCCATAAACGAAACATAAACTTCTTTTTGAAAATTTTTCTTCTAAACCGCTGTTTTCTTCATTCTACTTCGCGAAATCGACTCTCTTACTGAAAACTTTGAACACTCGGAAAACAAAAACCGAATACAAGTAGCACACCGGACGGCGTAGCCCGGAAGGTTGGAAGATACAAAAAACATCATATGACATATACAATTAGAGTGCAATAATCGAAATTCACTTCACTGTTCCGCGTAAAAACATTATTACGCACAATGAATAAATACACTTTCCACTAACAGTTCACGTCATTTTTAGAAATAGTTGAATGATTTTTTGTTATTAAATGAGTAATTTATTTAGTAATCTGCTTTCTTCGTTTAGTTTTTTGAAATTCTGATCATTATAGTTCGATATAAAGCAACAGAAGAACTAATTATTTTAATTAATGAACGTTATCATGAGTCTTGCAAATGAAAATAAAACTTCATAAATGATTTTGTTATTATATTGTTATCATAAGTTTTAACTTTCAACCGTTTTCATTTGTTAAATATCTCAAAATAACACAAATTGTTATACATATCAACTGTTGATATACTTGTGTTATGATTTAATTATGTGCATCTGTTCGGGTAGTCTTTACGTCATACATTTTATCCGGAAGAAATGAAATCTATCTCACAGCACTTCAACTTGATTTCTGGATTATCTACGTTCGGTTCTTGCTTTCTTGGAAAATATAATAGCATTAATGTCACAGAGAACAGACATCGAAGCTAGTACAAACTTTTTCAAAAAAGCTGTGTAAAGCATACAGGTAAAAATCCGTTAAAAATCACCGTTGCGCACGAGTTTGCTCGCATGAGTTACCATTGTATGAAAGCTCGAACGCAAGAGCCTGCTCGCCTTCTCTCCTGATTTTTATTTCGTTAATTTTTTTGTTTGTTTCATGATATTCAGAAAGTAGGTAGGACCAACTATGGCTATATAATTTTAATCAATGATATTAAGAACACAGACTCGCTAGTAAAGCTAATATATTAAACTGTGTTTAGTGCCTGGTCTATCGTATCCGGACCAGTGCGGTAAAATTTCATTTTCAATCGAATAATATAAGATGAAAATGAAATTTATGGCCGCTGACCGTCAGCGTATCCCTCCCTAATTCATTTGACTTTTGCTGCCATTTTCAAGTGAAGCTTCCAGAATTCATCGTCAGTTGAATAATCGTACCTAGTCATTTGAAGTTTTGCTTGCTCAGTTTCAAGTGCTAAGTACTATAGCTGCTTGATTGTCTTCGCTCTTGGTAGTAAGCATATTCGAACGAATAGAATTATAAATGGAGAAAAGTATTAAAAATGAAAACTGAAGGGGGAAACAATTAATTTATGTGTATTCTGTGATTGATATTTCAGCTATCTGATTAATCTTTCATCTTTTATCTTAAACCAATTCGAATGTTTACATGAACCTCATTTGAAGGTCGCTCTCACACAATTGAAAGAGATATTTTGTTACTTCAAGAGATCAACTGACGGTAATTAAACTGAGCCTCGATTGAAGAGAAACGAGTGATGAACTGAATGCTGCTCGTTTGGGCCGTCAGCAAACATTGTGTGTGTCAGAGAGTGAAGTTTACTGCAGTGGAGAGATCGTCAATGTGTTCCACATTCAGTTTCAATTGAATTGAATAAAGTTTTACTGCACTGATCCGGACAAAGAATTTCAACATGTTCCGATATAATCACGGCGTTCGTAAATGGGGTTGTGCTGTATTAATATCGATTCCTAGTCTCTCATTTACCACAATCTTTTTGATACACTACTCTGGAAACTTTCAAAACCCGACGGCTAGATGTATTAGATTATTTTCGAGTATGTGTTATAGCTTCGAACACAAACTAATCTTGACTCATTCGCCAAAGTAAAGTGTTATTGTATAGATGGAAAAGCAAATTATAAAATGAAATACTAGAGCTTTTTCATTACCGTTTCGGTTCCATGAGCGCGATTGAATTTGTTGTCATATCATAACATCGAAGCAAGTATGATAATTAGCGTGCATAAGACAGTAGTAACCAGTTATAATTTATCTGAAACGGCACGTTACAGAAACAACAACAAAGATCGAAGAAAAGCAAATACCTCACAACACGCACCAGACTGCGCCCATCATCAGCACGGCAGTTGGTGCAACCTAATTCCGTTTTCAGCGACTCTTGTAGTTTTGAAAAGTGAAAGATAGCAAATCTGCGATACCGAAACATTGTATATAGCAAATTTATGATCCGTGATATGGCAATAAACAATTTTCCACTTTCTTTTTGTTCTGTGCTTTACGCAATACGATATGGTCTGATTTTTCATGAATCTGACTGCAAAACACGAATCTCATAAGGATTGATGAAATTCGAAGTTCTTCAGTGAGTAGATCAATAGTATTTTTTTTATCAAATTAAGCGAAATAATGTATTGAACGTTCGAAGACATAACATTTCTTCTCACAAAATTGTTTTCTTACTTCAAAGTTACATTGTTTGTGGCTTAATGTTCATCTATTTGATTTATTTCTTGAGATACAACGAATTTGGCTAAATAGTTTAGTACCAGCAGATAAAACGCAAATGAATCACGGAATAGTGTTAAGCTGTTAACTCCTAATTGACCGAAAATGAGATAGCATTCTGTAAAAGTTGTTTCCCTGCTTTCATTCAAAACAATCGTAGGGCGTTCGTTTGGTTGCACGCAACACAAACATGTTTATGTAAAAATTGAGAACTCGCGGCAGAGAAATGTATGAATGAAAAACTTTTCAGCTGTCAGCACCACATTCTACAGAAGTATGTATGTATAATAAGGTGCTATACTTCTTTTATTGCAGCTCGACATGCGACACACCCGAATGAGGTAACGGTTCAGCAATGTCCTGTCGCCGTTAGTCGTGGTTTTCGTAACCCGCAGTTTTTCACGCTGTCGTAGTACTTCGGATTTGCTTACAAATTTATTCTGTTGAAAAGAGGAAATCAAGGTCATGGTTCACCGATGGCTGACGGCGAATCTCACCTATTAGAGTTACGCGAACCATGATTGCTGCAAGGAACTAAACCATTTCATCAACAGTTGCTCTAAAAAAACAGAAACCAACAGGCGAAAGAAAATTGATAAGAAATAACAAAAGTTGCATCTAACACAGCCAAACCGCCGAGTATATGTGTGTAACACTTTCGCTCTTACGTCTGCAATCGCTCGAGTAACTGTAAAAACCATTACAATTCTTCACTTCCCAATGGGAAGTGCAGCAATGCTGCAGACTTGATCAAAGATGATAGCAGTTGTTGGCATTTTACAGTTAAACACTCAGTCATCTTTTCGGTTTCAACTATGCGCTCAAATTCACGGCAAAGTTCATTTGACCTCCTTGCACTTTGCGGTATTCCACATCAATAGAAAGTAGAGGCCAACATTAGATTGTTGTTCTGTTCTTATCTTGTTCTGTCTATTACCGGTAAAATAAAGAGTTTGGTATTTTCATTGTAGTTTAAAAGTTTGTGTGTTATAGATTTGAATTTGTTATGTCATTTGATTTATTTCAAAACTAAGTTAGCTTTTATAAGAAGTAATGTCTAAAATAAATGTAAATGATTTTGAATGAAAATTATACATTGATATATATGAATCTAAGAAAACCTCACGCATTTCTGGGTTTGTCATACTTTGATTGTTTCTAAAAAAAACCGTTAATATCGGAAACATTATCTAGCAGAATTGATTCCTTTAAAACAAATAAGCGATTACGATTAACACATTCTTAGTTCACGTTGGGTTAATGATAATCAGTAAATTCAGAGTAGTAATATGAAACGGAAAGCTTGTTATAAATTACTGTAAGGTCTTTAAATCTGGTCTATCGCCAGATTGATTCATTCCAACAATTTTTCTCTAATCTAAAATAGTAGCTTTCCTGCTTTCACTTTTCGAACAGTTTAGTTAGAATAATATTATGATTCGCCTGTACCCTCCCGTGGTTTTTTTTTATTCAATATTATAATATAATTTTAAGGCACACTGCTTAAGCTCTAAGATGCCAAGGATATTTACTAATCTTAATTACGACTATATTAAAACTAGAATAGTATCATTATGTAATACCGGTGAATTGGTTATTGCATGAGGGTCTTCCATATGGCGTTTGCAAATATCCATGTTGGCCGCATCCTTCGGTCCGTGTGGGTCCGCGGGAAACACCCCCAGGCTACGAAGGCCTGGCGGGAGGCCCGCATGCTGGTTTTCGACTGGAGCGGTCTTTCGAGGACGATGATGGTGATGTTACGGAAGAGATGAAAAAAAAGTAAATATTGTGGAAATGGGGTAAAAAAGGGGATGTGGGGACAAAATGTTTGAAAACGATAGAGATCTAATTAGTTGCCATCGAGATGGTGAAGAGACAGGGAAGGGGGAACGAAAAAGTTAGTGACAAAAAAAAGATCTTGTTAGTTCCAATGAAGATGGTGGACAGGGACGGGGATCGAGAGAATCGGGCGGATGTTAGTGTCGAACCTGTAGGTGGAGTTTATACTTTCTGAACGAGGATAATCACATTACACTTGTATATCAATGTGTTTAAGGTACTGGTATATGAGAAGCATATATGAACTATCCCGACTCGCCAACACATCCCGAACCGGAACCTCAGGCGGTCTACCTCGGGCCCTAAGGGATTCCAGTAGCTTCGACCTGGCGTCACGATACTCTACGCACGACCACACGACATGCTCGATGTCCTGATAACCGTCGCCACAGGTGCAGAGACCGCTCTCCGCAAGCCCAACACGCCGGAGATGTGCGTTGAAGGTGTAGTGATTTGACATGAGCCGCGACATAACACGAATGAAATCGCGACTCACGTTCATCCCCCTGAACCAAGGTTTCGTCGATACCCTAGGGATAATGGAATGCAGCCATCGTTCCAGTTCGCCATTGCTCCATGAAGTTTGCCAACTTTCGAGAGTTTTCTGACGAGAGATACTGAAAAATTCATTAAAGCAGATTGGTCTTTCATAAATATCACCTTCCCATGCGCCCACTTTAGCCAATGAGTCTGCCTTTTCATTGCCCGGAATGGAACAATGCGAAGGGACCCAGACTAACGATATAAATAAGACCGTTCAGATAAAGTTCTCAAATGTTCCCGTATATTTCCTGGCTTCATTGCCCGGAGAGCTTCTATTGAGCTTAGACTGTCCGTGACAATGAAATAATGGTCTTTGGGCAAGGTTTCAATGATCTCGAGGGTGTACTGAATAGCAGCTAATTCTGCGACGTAGACTGAAGCCGGATCACTGAGTTTGTAAGAAGCGGTGATGTTTTGATTGAAGATGCCGAAGCCTGTGGATCTGTCGATGTTTGATCCGTCAGTGTAAAACACCTTTTCACAGTCGACTGTTCTAAATTTATTATAGAAAATATTTGGGGCCACTTGAGGGCGCACGTGATCCGGAATTCCACGAATTTCTTCTCTCATGGATGTGTCGAAAAACACAGTAGAATCAGAAGTATCCAAGAAATGAGCACGGTTGGAAACAAACGAAGAAGGATTAATATTCTGAGCCATGTAATCAAAATACAAGGACATAAAACGGGTCTGAGAATTGAGCTCGACAAGCCTTTCGAAGTTTTCAATCACCATCGGATTCAAGATATCGCATTGGATAAGCAATCGATATGAGAGATCCCAGAATCGATTTTTCAACGGTAATACGCCCGCGAGCACTTCGAGACTCATCGTATGAGTCGACTGCATGCAACCTAAGGCAATACGCAAACAACGATACTGAATTCTTTCCAGTTTAATGAAATGGGTGTTCGCGGCGGATCGGAAGCAGAAGCATCCATATTCCATTACGGACAATATCGTTGTTTGGTAAAGCCTGATCAGGTCTCCTGGGTGGGCACCCCACCAAGTTCCAGTTATTGTGCGAAGAAAATTGATTCTCTGCTGGCATTTTTGTTTCAGATACCTAATGTGACATCCCCAATTGCCTTTGGAATCGAACCAGACCCCGAGATATTTAAATGTGAAGACCTGAGCTATGGTTCCACCCCCTAGTTGAAGCTGTAATTGTGCTGGTTCTCGCTTCCTTGAAAATACAACCAGCTCAGTTTTCTCCGTAGAGAACTCGATACCCATTTGAAGAGCCCATGTCGACAAGTTGTCGAGGGTATCTTGCAATGGTCCTTGGAGATCGGCAGCTTTGGGTCCTATAATAGACACAACGCTGTCGTCGGCAAGTTGTCTTAGCGTGCAAGATGTGTTGATACATTCATCAATGTTGCTTACGTAAAAGTTGTATAAAAGGGGGCTTAAGCATGAGCCCTGAGGAAGACCCATGTAACTGAATCGTATTGTCGACAAATCACCATGCGCGAAATACATGTATTTCTCGGACAACAGATTATACAAAAAGTTATTCAAAATTGGTGAAAGACCATGCTGATGTAGCTTCTCAGATAGGATGTTTATGGAAACTGAATCAAAAGCCCCCTTGATGTCTAGGAAAACTGACGCCATTTGTTCTTTACGAGCAAATGCCATTTGAATTTCGGTTGAGAGCAACGCAAGACAATCGTTCGTTCCTTTGCCCCTGCGGAAGCCGAATTGTGTATCTGAAAGTAAGCCATTAGTCTCGACCCAATTGTCTAGACGAAACAGAATCATTTTTTCGAACAATTTCCGGATACAGGAAAGCATAGCAATCGGTCGATACGAATTGTGATCGGAGGCTGGTTTCCCTGGTTTTTGAATGGCGATAACTCCTACTTGTCTCCAGTCATGTGGGACAATATTATCCTCAAGAAGCCTATTGAATAAATTCAATAAGCGCCTTTTGGCAGAATCAGGCAAATTTTTCGACAAGTTGAATTTGATTTTGTCTAACCCCGGAGCTTTATTGTTACACGATAAAAGCGCAAGTGAGAACTCGACCATCGAAAAAGGTGTTTCGTTTCTGTTAGATGAGGCGACGCGCATGATCGTCTGTTCCGGAACAGAGTCAGGACATACTTTTTTAGCGAAATCGAATATCCAGCGGTTAGAATATTCCTCGCTTTCGTTCGTGGTGTTTTTGTTGCGCATTCGTCGGGCTGTGTTCCAAAGAGTACTCATTGATGTTTCTCTCGATAATCCGTCTACGAATCGACGCCAATAACCGCTTTTCTTCGCTTTAATCAAGCTTTTCATTTTGGCGTCTAAAGCCGCGTAGTTTCTAAAATTATCAGGTGTTCCGTTTTTCCTAAACTCGACAAATGATGAAGTTCTCTCCGCGTTTAATTCTGAGCACTCTTTGTCCCACCACGGGTTGGGAGGACGGATGTTAGTTTTCGCGCCGGGTACACGTTTCGTCTGAGCTTGAATCGCGGTGTCGAGAATCAAGCCAGCCAAAAACGTGTACTCTTCCTCCGGAGGAAGTTCTTGTGTTGTTTCTAGTTTCTCAGATATCGAATTTGTGTAGCATTTCCAATCAATATTTCGTGTGAGGTCATACGAAACATTGATTGTCTCCGATGGTCTTAATCCGTAGGCGATTGAAATCATGATAGGCAGATGATCGCTACCGTGGGGATCAGGGATTACCTTCCACGTGCAGTCCAACCGTAGCGATGTCGAGCAAAGGGATAAATCCAGCGCACTTGGTCTTGCTGGTGGTGCAGAAATTCGTGTCATTTCTCCCGTATTCAAGATTGTCATATTGAAGTTGTCGCAGATATCATGGATCATAGCTGATCTGTTATCGTCGTGAAGACAACCCCATCCCGTACCGTGAGAGTTAAAGTCTCCTAAAACCAACTTCGGTGCGGGAAGGAGCTCAATGATATCACTGAGCCGCTGATGCCCAACCGAGGCTCTTGGCGGAATATATATGGAAGCAATGCAAAGGTCCTTACCTTTGATTGTAACATGACATGCGACAACTTCAATACCTGGTATCGATGGGAGGTTAATGCGATAGAAAGAATAGCACTTTTTGATCCCTAAAAGTACTCCTCCATAGGGATCATCTCGATCCAGACGAATAATGTTAAAATCGTGGAAGTTTAAGGGTATTTCAGAAGTTAGCCAAGTTTCACACAATGCAAATGCGTCACATTTCAGATTATTTACTAGAAATTTGAAAGGATCTATTTTTGAGATGATACTTCTACAATTCCACTGTATACCAGCGATTGTATCCGTGACCTCGGTGGGTGACTTAGCCATCGAAGGATACGATCGCTGAAAGAAGGGGCCATTTTGCAGTCAACTGCTTCAAGAATGTTTTAACTGTAGGAATAAAAGCCATTATCAGGCTTTTAAGAGGTTCAGAAATATTGAAAGTAGACATGATCCAGTCCACAATATCAGAGAATTTAACAAACCCAGTATTTGGTAAATTCTCTGATTGATCTTTAGGGACTTTCGGGGGTTTTGAAGTCCCAGGAAGTGATGGAAATTCTTGCTCGGAATTTAATTTTCCAAGGCCTGGAGCTTTTTTCTCTGGTTTTTTGCCATCACTACCAGTTGTTGTAATTTTTCGAGACCCATCAGAGGACATCTTCGAACCCTTACTAGGGAGCTTTTGAGAGGATTTATTTCTTCTCTTTCTAATTGATGAGGTATGAGGGACAGCCGAAGATGTACCTTCGAGGGGGTCATCACATTCGCTCTCGTCAGTTGACAAGTAAGCGTAAGGATTTTCGGTAGGTGGCGTAGCACATTTCAACATTTACGCAAATGAGCGTTTGGAATGTTGCTTGAGTGAACGCTTCATTTTATCCTTACGCAATTTGTACACGGGACAATCAGAGAGGTCGTGCTGCCCCTCCTTACAGTAGAGACACTTTTCATTGTCTCCACTGCAGGAGTTATCCGCATGACTTCCTCCACACTTTATACACCGGGATTTATTGCAACAATGGGATGCTGTATGTCCCAATTGTTTGCAATTGGTGCAGTTCATGACCCGCGGTACATAAAGACGAACAGGTAAACGAACTCGGTCCAGGAGGACGTAATTAGGCAAAGCCGAGCCAGCGAAAGTCACCCGATACGAATCTGATGGGATATAGGACTTAGTCCCATCCTCAGCGGTCGATACTGAACGCAATTGCTTGCAGTCCAGTATCTTAACGTTCTTGAGTAGGGGGTTTTTAAATCCGCCTGCCCCATGCTTAAGAACGTTCTCGCAAGTCAGACTCGGATCGGTGATCACGCCGTCTATCTCGACTTCGCGAGCTGGTACGTATACGCGATACTCCCGCGTGAAATTCTCACTTTGAACGATCTCATTAGCCTGTTTTGCACTGGCTAACAAGACCCTAAGCTTGTCCGGGCGTACTTTTTCAATTTTTTGTACAGTATTGTATCGCGAGGACAGGTCTTTAGAAAGTTTTAGAAGGTTCAATTTTTTACCATTCGCTTTGGTCCGGATGTAAACCGCATACGGTCCGGCCGAGAGTGCAAGCCCATCGGGATAGCTTCTAATGCGCGATTTATTGCCATCTGAAGCATCCATCTGATCATCAAGGGGAAGGTCAGGCAATTTGATATCGCCTGTCATGTCACGGACTTGTGTCCGTGCGGTCAGATTCGGGGTGCAATTGAAGTGGTATTATACAACAGGGAAAATAAAGTTTTACTTAGCTTAAGCTCCAAAACGGTGAACGGCAGCCAATACCCAGTCCGAGGCAATGGGTAAATATTCCTTCCAGTAGAGTGCAAAAAACCTCTTTCAGGAAAAAGCACTTTTTTTTTGTCTCTCACTACACTGTCCAATGAAACGTTTCTCTTTTTATCACTATATATATTTATCACTGTTTCTAATGTACAACGATATATACGCAGCGCCCAGCGCTGGCGCTGGCTAACGGTACCACACGCAGTGCTGCTTTACACAAGCTCACAGTCGGCCTTGAGAACGGATTAATTCGAATTATCACTGATGCAGACAATAGAATACGGAATGACCTTGATAACGGAATAAAACAATTCACCACGCGATTGGAGAAAACCGAATTTACGTCCGATCGATCCGATAGTCACGGCACGAATGGCCCTCCCGTGGTTGATGGGCTTGGCGGTATTGCAAACATCATCAGATACAATCAATTTTCGTTACAATTTGATAAATATATGTGTTACAGTTTTTAGCTTCATAATTGAATTAAATGAATAAGATATGGAACGACTTGAATAAGATGTTGATTGCATTACGCTTCAAAATCCGGGGTTGGAGAGGCCGGTAGGGCTTAACTGAGCTCTGTGTTATGTTTCATTTTCATACTATCGCCCCTTATTACCAGTGTGAAGTAGAAATTAAGTGAAGTGAACGTATCCCAATTGGTTTTCACACGATGACAGCAGATGAACGGTAAATCAAGTTCATCTTTGGCGTTTATTGGTTATTTGTGTACCATAAAATACAATTAAATAGGATGTGATATTGTGAAATTGAATAAAATAATATAGACTGAACACGTGAGCAAACCACTGATAGTTGTCAAACGATGTTCATCCAGTTTATTTTTTAAGGATGTCTGATGGGTGAGTTGGTGTGTGAGTGAAAAATAAGATGAAGTGCATGCAAGAACGGTAATAAAGGCCACCGATTCAGCTCAGGACTAACGATCAATCAATAGTAGAGATAAAAGTAGGGTAACATTAGTCATCTCATATACGAAAACCATTAGTTAGAGTGAGATCTGTTGTTTCTGTTCAATAGGTTGAATTCAAGATTGAGATAAAATTAGGAGCATTCGTTTCGAGTTTTCGCGTCGCTATAATATCAGTATTGAAAAATTTTCGAAATACTTTTTCTTCCCAAAACCGAAACAAAAATATTGTATTCGATTTTATCAAAATTCATTGATTGAAAGGTAGTCGGTAAAATAACATGGTGACTCTACTAATGAGATGACTATTGGTACATTAACCATAGTAAAAATTTATTAGAATAGAAATAGTAACTGAGTGTTACGATGTTTATATGTATGTATACGTGTATATGTATGTTTATATGTATGTATGTATGCAGGGCTTTTTTCACTTTTCTTTAAGGGATACGCTAATGAACAATTTTTTGTATCTCCTTCGCCAGTTTCATACCTTAAAAACATAATAATTTAGTAAAATAGAATAGCAAAACTTTCAATCAGTTTTTATTGTTATAAAATAGTAACTTTTGTTTATATCATACGTATCAAATTTTAAAGCAGCTTCCAAAGCACTTGCTGCTTTTATTATTGATATTAATCCACCGCCACGGCATTGCAGAATAAATTTCGAATACATCACTACCATCGATCCAATTCAGTTTTTGTTCATCGATGAATTTATTCGTCATGTATTCTGCAAAGGGTTGAGATATAACGGCTATAAAAATTCGTTACATAAACATCTTCTGTTCGAGAATCATATCAGATATATCCAATCTTCGAACTTGTTTCTTTTTAGATATCAAGGAGGAGAATGTTCACTAGTGAACTTTTCACTGGTTATTTTTAGCCACGTGAAATCAGTTTCAGTGAGAATTTCGTTTGCAAAAAATCAGCACTGAACTTTTCTGCTGTGAGTTTTTTGATCTAAGATTTTTTTTGTTCGAAATAATGTTCCTAGGCTTTGGATGATGAGCTACAAGGCGCGTACCACCGCTTGCCGGATGGGGATGGCAGTCAAGTTATACTTCGTATTGACAAAGTCGGACCATACCGAGATCGATCGTTCGCTTATAAAAGTGAAAAAAAGAAAATTATTATGTTATCTGGATCGATCACGGAGTGGACAGGAGTAATACTGCTTGAAATTGACAATAGGTCATTAGGTGGTTTCGAGCATTCTTATGCCTGGAATTGGTCACCAATTTGAATAATCTTAATCCAATTGGGATAAATATTAATATATCGTATCGTGAAACTGATTGATCAGGTGTAAATACACTTTCAAATCGGGAAAGGTTTGAATTTATCTAAATTTCTCTAACTTTGACACAAAAAAGTGTGAGATGTGTGTTTCTGGAAGTGAACGGTTCACGTGGACCATTTCATACAATCACATCTAGTATTTCTTTACGAAATACATGTAGTTCTTGTTCCCTGGATGCGTGCTCAACACTAGAGAACCCAAAAGTTAATAGAGACCTAAATTGCTCAAAAGCAGTCAAAGTGATTGGATTCTCTCTTAAAAAAATAAAAACTGTGACAAAAAAACTAAAAGCTAGTGCAGTGTGTCTAGTGCATATATCGTTAAATAAAGAATAAAAAACCCTTCTTAATCCACCTAGTGGTGTGATAATGCCTTTCTCTTTCTTTAAAACAGTCTCATAAAAACATTTTTTATCTTTTTATTAAATAATTTGTGACACTAATTTGGGCTCATTTTTGACACCAATTGATTCAGATTGAATCGAGTAGTTCAAAAAGTTGGTTCGTTTACCAGCAACAAACATGACCTTCAAGTTGGAACAGTTTTGAACCTAGTTAAACCTAGACTTACTATCTCATGCTTTATTTCGATTTAACCAATTAAACGAATTCTAACAAACGAAGTGAACCTGCGTTTCTGTTACTTCTGCATATGTAAGTCACGCTAAACAGCATGAATCAGCAGCATAAAACATGTAGTAGGATTATTATTATTATTATTAATATTATTATCAATATTATTATTATTATTAATATTATTATTATTATTAATATTATTATTATTATTAATATTATTATTATTCTTATTATTCTTATTATTCTTATTATTATTATTATTATTATTATTATTATTATTATTATTATTATTATTATTATTGACATCAATACGCCACCGGCATGGTACTACTGCACTACCGGTTGTGAAAATTGCATATTTTTTCAAATAAACCTCAATTCATTGACATTATTTTATTTATTTTTATATCATTTATTTTAGCCCGGCTTTCCATTCTTTTATTCTTTCGTCCGTACATATAATAAAATAGCTAAATTTTTTATCAATCGCAGCTGCGTCGATTTGAAAGCTTTGACGCTCATCGCCCTGTAACTGCGGAACCGGAAATTGGATCCGGATGAAATTTCACAGTAGCTTAAAAGATAATATGAGCTTTAATTCAAAGGAAGATTTGTGAAAAATCGGTTCAAGCATCGCAGAGAAATTGTGCATCCGGAACAGGTAAAGGGGGCACCAGTAGTGCCGAATTAAATTTTTAATGCCCATAAACTAACAAGCTCTGCAAACTATAAAAAAATATCAGACAGTTTTATGGGATTTGTAACTTTTTACCTTTTTTAACTTTTTTATATATATAAAAAATAGGTATAGAATTCGCTCAAACTTTAGAAAATTTTTCCGAGGCCCGGAGGGCCGAATGGCATATACCAATCGATTCAGCTCGACGAACTGAGCAAATGTCCGTGTGTGTCTGTATGTGTGTTGTCAACTAAGAGGTCGAGTTCTCAGAGATGGCTGGACCGATTTTGATCAAACTAATCGCAAATGAAAGGTCTCCCCGTCACCCAAAACGCTATTGAATGGTTTTGAGATCGGATGTTTACTTTTTGAGTTATACGAAGTTTTATGTCAAAATTTTCAGTTTTTTGACAGTATCTGCCACAATTGACTTTGAAAACAGAATATGTTTTCAGACTCAAATTCCGCACGGTAATACCTATCCAACAAGCCATAGATTGTTAAAATCCGTCCATTTTTAACGGAGATATCGAAATTTTTTTGTAAACGACCTTTCCCCCTATTCCAGCAGTAGAAGTTTTGAGCGCTGTATGACAAAGAAATGGTTGGGAGCAACGGAAACACGATTTTTTATACTGTTACATACAATTGTTTCTAAGTACCAAAAAGACTGTGTACAGCATCCTTTTTCATGACATTTAGCCTCGGACCGATTTTAGCACGGCTCGTTTTTGGCAACATAATCGTTCGAATACGACATATGTAAACCAGATGATGGCAGCATTTTCGACTTGATAGCAATTCCAAAATTAAATTATTTAAGCTACTTACAGCAATAAATGCTGGAAGAACATAACATCCATATACCATTCGAATCAGTTCGTCGAGATCAGCAAATGCGTGTGTGACAAATAATTTCACTCAATTTTCTAGGAAAATTTCTTTTCCGTATGCTCCCAAACAAAGTTCCTGAATTATGTTTGGTTTCGACCTCTGGTTCCGGAACTACAGGATGATATGTGAAACGAAATCAAAATTGTGTCTTCTCGTAGATGGCTGAACCGATCTAAGATTCAAATGAAATCTAAGAATCATCTAAGCTTCAAATGAAAAGTTTCAAGATTATATAAAACATCTTGCTCTTCAGTCAGATCCAACTTCCGGTTTCGGGAATACAGGGTGATTGGTATAAAAATGTCTATTTCATATAAATTAATCAGGTTTATCGTGTTAGCAGATTAGGATAGTCGATAAAACAATTAACTTTTTTCAGTTTTAGTGGTATTCAGAAGGCACCTAAAAATTTAATTCGTGCTATGATTTCTCAAAGATGTCTTCACTGATTTTCAAATATTTTGAAACAAATGTAAACTATACAACTACTCAGGTGAATTTATCTGACTTCGGCCATATCGATTTTAGAATTCCGGTTCCAGTATAAAATCGTTTCTCAAAGCTCAATCGTTTTCTCAAAAAAAGCCTAATCAAATTTCAGAACCAAAAATTCAAATTAAAATAAACTTATATACAAAATTAATTAATTTTATCCAATTATGACTTCCGATTCTCGAATTACATAATGATGAATTTTTAAAATTCAAACCGATATAGAAGATGACAATCCCGAAAAGCTTCAAAGTTGGACTCAAAACTGTTGTAATTTATTCGTCATATGGCCATACGAATCGGTTTGGGTTATGCTGGTTCCTGAATAGCGGCTCTGGAAGTACCTTAAATTACCCTAAACTCTAAAGTGGAAATTACTTCGACATATCATGGAATGTTTAATCGATTGTCCCACTTTTAGATTGAGTAATGAATGATTTAAATGTCAAATTGCAGCTTAAAACGACGGTCATTAAAATAATGTCAATAAAACTTAAACACCGAAGAATATTCATGTAAAAAACACATGCGGATTGATAAAAAAAGGTATCATCTCACTGCTAGGTGGATTAAACACGTTTATATATATATATATATATATATATATATATATATATATATATATATATATATATATATATATATATATATATATATATATATATATATATATATATATATATATATATATATATATATATATATATATATAAAATAGGTATAGAATTCGCTTTATACCAATCGATTCAGCTCGACGAACTGAGCAAATGTCCGTGTGTGTGTGTGTTGTCAGCAAAGAGGTCGAGATCTCAGAGATGGCTGAACCGATTTTGATCAAACTAGTCGCAAATGAAACGTATCTTCGTCACCCAAAACGCTATTGAATGGTTTTGAGATCGGATGCTTACTTTTTGAGTTATACGAAGTTTTATGTCAAAATTTTCAGTTTTTTGACAGTATGTGTCACATTTGACCTTGAAAATAGAATATGTTTCTAGACTTAGATTCCGGAGATATCGACATTTTTGTGTAAGCGACTTTTCCCCCTATTCCAGCAGTAGGAGTTTTGAGCGCTGTATGACAAAGCAATGCTTGGGAGCTACGTGAAACATGATTTTTTATACTGTTACATACAATTGTTTCTAAGTACCAAAAAGACTGTGTACAGCATCCTTTTCCATGACATTTTGCCTCGGACCGATTTTAGCACGGTTCGTTTTTGGCACATAATCGTTCGAATATTTATTTATTTATTTATTTATTTTCCATCTGACCTATGTTGGTCTTCATGAAATAGTGTATGGATGGGAAAAGCCCATTTGAAAATCAGCAATCTTCAAATGCGCGCAAAAACCCATCATCTTTTCTACTTTTTTACAAACATACATGCTTACATAAATACATTTTCATAGTCTTACATAAATACATTTTCACAATTTTAAATAAATAATAACTAAATAAATAACGTATACGTGTTTTAAAATTCGTTAGGTCTAAAAAGGTTATTATCTATTGAAGTCTCTTAAGCCTATTTTTGAAAACGGTACTAGACACGGAGAAATCAAAATGGTCATACACACTATTAAATACATAACACATTGCCCTGATCGGTTCATTCTGACCATACTCTGTACGTTGAAAGTCGAGCCTCAAGAAATTCCACGCTCTAAGGCTTCTCGGAGGAACATTGATATGTATTTGAGAGAGAATCTCCGGAGCATCGATTTGTCCACTTAGTAATTTTGCTATAAATACCGCTCTGAATATAGTCCTTCGTTTGGCTAGTGTGTCCATACCGAGCAAACAACAGCGATCGGTATATGGTGGCAGTTCTAACGGATTACGCCAAGGCAGAGATCTAAGAGCAAATCGGAGAAATCGTGCTTGTACTGCTTCGATTCTATTGATCCAGACGTTCACGTATGGGCTCCAAATATGTACTGATGCTTCGAGGACAGACCGAACTAGCGAATAATATAATGCTCGCAAGCAGTACGGATCGTTAAACTCTTTGGCGACCCTTACAATGAAACCAAGATTTCTATTTGCCTGAGCTATTATATGAGCGTAATGATGTCTAAATGAAAGTTGGGAATCAAGATGCACGCCGAGATCTTTAAAGACTGATACTCTTTCAAGTGTTTCACCAGAGATGCTGTAGTTCCAAAGTATTGGGCTTTTCTTACGTGTAAAAGAAATTACCGAGCATTTTGACACACTTATAGTCATGAGGTTGAGATTCCTCGCAATCTGCTGTTGATCGTACCACAAGAAATAATTTCAAATCATCCGCATACATAAGTCTGTATCCTGGTGGTATGACGAGAGAAACGTCATTGAAAAATAGCAAAAATAGTAATGGACCGAGGTTGCTTCCTTGAGGAACACCCGACATATTGATGAAGTTGTATGACTCAACGTTTCCAAGCTTTACAGACAGAACTCGGCCTACGAGGTATGATTTAAGCCACGCAGAAAAGTTTGATGATACTACTAAACGCTCAAGTTTTGCTAGTAATAGTGTATGATCTACACGATCAAACGCAGCTTTGAGGTCCGTGTATATTGTGTCTACTTGTGATCCAGTTTCCATATTTTTAATACAATAAGAACAGAATTGTGTCAGATTGGTGATAGTCGATCTGTTTGGGAAAAAACCATGCTGATCCTTCGAGATATACGACTTTGTTTCACGAAATAGGACGTCACCAACTAAAATCTCAAGAAGCTTAGATCCGGCACAGAGTGAAGTTATACCTCGGTAATTTGTAACATCTTGTTTGTCCCCTTTTTTGAAGACAGGAAACATAAATGATTTTTTCCAGTTCAAAGGAAATCGTGACTGCGACAATGATAGGTTGAAAATTATTCTCAGAGGTGCACACAATACCCTTGAACATCTTTTCAGGATTATAGATGGAATCCCATCTGGCCCTGCCGATGTAGAGGATTTCAACTTGTTAATTGCCACCATAATATCCTCATCAGAAAAACGAATATTGTCGACATGTATAACACCTCGGGGTACGTTTTGTAGGCAACATTCAACCTGAGTAGAGTTAGCCGAATCGGAGTTGAACACACTGGAGAAGTGTTTTGCAAATAGATTACATGTGTCACTTATGGTGTTTGAAGTTTCGTTTTCAAGGAACATACAGGAAGGAAGTCCATTCTCTTTGCGTTTACCATTAACAAAAGACCAAAATTTCTTTGGATTCCGTTTCAAATTTGACTGAGTTCGTTCCACGTTCTAATATGACATATGTAAACCAAATGATGGCAGTATTTTCCATTTGAAAGCAATTCCATAATTTGAATTGATTTAAACTACTTACAGCTACTTCGAGATCAGCAAATGCATGTGTGACAAATAATTTCACTCAATTTTCTCGAAGATGACTCAACCGTTTTCTACAAACTCAGATTCATATGAAAAGTCGTATGCTACCAAACAGGGTTCCTGAATTATGTTTGGATCCGACTTCTGGTGCCGGAACTACAGGATGATATGGAAATCTAAGAATCATCTAAGATTTAAAGGGAAAAGTTTTATGATCCTATCACACATCTTGCTTTTCAATCAGATTTTCCGGTTTAGGGTACTCGAGGTGATTAATATAAAAATGATTTCTCACATAAATTAATCAGGTTTATCGGGTTTGCAGATTTGGATAGTTCCGTTTTAGTGGTATCCAGTTTTCGATTCAGATTTAATTCGCGCTACGATTTTTCAAATATGTCTACTTTAATTTCAAACATTTTGAAACAAATGTATACTATACAGCTCCTCAGGTGAATTTATCTGACTTCGACTACACCGATTTTCAAGTTCTGGTTTCAGTATCGAATCGTTTCTCAAAGCTCAATCGTTTTCTAAGAATACTCTCGTCTAGAACTAGCTACGCTTATTACGAACCTTTAATAATTGCTTCAATGTATTTGACCTTCATCATTCTCGTAATACTCTAAAAAAGCTGTTTCTCAGTTATCTGTCTCGATAGGTTCTAGTAACTAGAATGCTATATTTAGTATTAGTTTTCTCTCATCATTGTATAATTTCTAAGTTTTAGTTTTAAGTTATTGTGTATTATGTATTAGCTCCACTGGGTTTTTCCCTGCTCCACAATTACAGAATGATTATTTTTTAAAATACAAACGGATATAGAAGATGACAATCCCGAAAAGCTTTAAAGTTGGACTCAAAACTATTGCAATTTATTCGTCATATGGCCATACGAATCGGTTTCGGTTATACTGGTTCCTGAATACCGTAAACCGATTGTCACACATTTAGATTCAAATTCGATCCGATTTGCAGTTTCGCCATTACAGAGCAATGAGTGATTAAAATCTCAAATTACCGCTTAGAACGACGGTCATTAAAATAATTAAATGAGATCTAGAACACCGAAGAATAATCATGCAAAAACACGTGCGGTTTGATAAAAAAAAGGTATCATCTCACTGCTAGGTGGATTAAGCACGTTTTTTACCATCGTTCGTGAAAAAATTCTAATGAAATTTGTAATTTTCCACTTATCACGCTTTAGTTCCGGAACCGGAAGTCGGATTTGGATAAAATGTTTGACAATTTTTTAGGAAATTATAAGACCTTTAATTTGAATCTTAGTTTGTGAAAATTGGTTGAGCCGTTTCAGAGAAAATTAAGTGCACACTTTTTCTATAATTTTCACATATTACCATGTAACTCCGAAACCGGAAGTCGGATTCAAATGAAATTCAATAGCAGGCTATGGGATCATAATATCTTTTATTTGAATCTTAGTTTGTGCAATTGGTTCAGCCATTTCTGAAAAAAGGGAGTGCATATTTTTTCCATTTTTTTGGTACATATCATCCTATATCCTCGGAACCGGAAGTCGGATCGGCATAAAATTCAATAGCAGGCTATGGGACTATGAGACCTTTCATTTGAATCTTAGTTTGTGAAAATCGGTTCAGCCAGCTCTGAGAAAGTGAGTGCATATTTTTGTTGTATACATACACACATACACACATACACACACACACATACACACACACGCGGAAGGACACACACAGACATTTTCTCAGGCCTCGGTTAAAAAGTCGGTTTTCACAGTGATTGCATAGCCTTTCTATATGATAAAGGCAAAAACGTGTTTTATCCATATAACAGTGAGATGATATCTTTTTTAACGATACGCATATTTCCTGCACAAATATTCGTTTGTCTCTCAAACATTGTGGTTCAAAAGTATGGTAATCGTTTGCTGTTTTAAAATAAATATAACAAAAAAATTTGCGTGCATATATAAATTGAAATTTTATTGAATATACGTATTCTTTTGAATATATTCAAGTGATAAGGAATTACGATTTTTTGATGATTTTTGATGATCACTTTAAATTTCCTGAATTTCGAAAATAACTCGCCAACTCTCCCCTACCACAATTTAAACATTTATGTTCATATGACAATTAGTTGCACCAAGGCCGAAGCCCTGGCAATGACGATATTGTGTTTGGTTCGCAATTTTCTCGAATATGACTCAGATTTTTTCAATGTTAAGCTTGTTCGAAAACTACTATAACGCCATTGATTAAGTTCGAATGGATCATGGTGAACTCCTTTGTTAGAATACTCGTATATGGCCTAACAGATTTTGATTTACTTAGGTTCGTTTGAGTAACTGCAAAGGAGTCAATAATCTGGTAATGTTACTGAATAAGTGATGAAACGCACTATCGGAAATTACCTGAAACAATGATATCATTGGGCCTACTCAAATTCGTATCAAAAATCAGCTCAATGCACAAAATTCTATAATAAAAATATTTGAATGACAAGAGTAAGGTATTATCACACCACTATATGTATTAGGAAGCGTTATGTGTCTCTCATAAAAAATGCCGAGGGTATGTACCATTCGACTTTGTTTGTCAGGATCACAAAATGTATGTGTGTAGTATGTGAGTAACCAAATTATGTTCCCGATTTCCTAGGACTTTCACTAGCTCAGATTCAAATGAAAGATCTTTCAAACGATATTGAAACATCCGGCTCTAGATATGACTACTGAAAAAAAAAACGAACAAAATCCTTTTAACGTTTAATTCTTCAATTGGGCAGGTCCAGTTGATTGGTGGTCCAAAAATTTGAATTCGAGTACATCGGATCTCAGTTCCCGGTTCCGGAAGTATTAAAAATAGTGATTATAAACTCTAAAACGGGATTCACTTCAATTTCTCAAAGATGGCTGGACCGATTTTCACAAATTTAGATCAAATGGAAGGTCGTGTGGTATGGTTTGGTTGTATTCTATCCGGATCCGACTTCCGGTTCCGGAATAACAGGGCAAAGTGTATCTAAAATTTCAAACCGTCATTTAGAGCGACGATGCAGAAAACTGCTCTTTTTAATTTAGCTCAAAACTGTTTTAATTTGTAGGTCATGTTGCAGGCCAATATAACTTTATTGATTTTCTTCAAAAGTCAATCAAAAAGTTGAAGAATTCCGCAGTGATTTATAAGAGTAATATGAGAAAGGCGGCATAACTTGGTCGATTAGGACTTTTTTTTAAATTCTCTGTGCTTTATAAATTGGTACGTGCATGAAAGTTTGAGAGTGACTTAAACAAAAGTCAATCAATGATATATTATCCGTTTTGATCAACGCAAAGTTCTTAACTTAACTAACTTCTGGTCCTTATTCACAGAAAACTGAGTATAAATGAATCGTTCGAAGAGTTGCAAGGATGGCGCCATTTCAACTGCACTATTTTTAACGGATGGCCAAATCAGGCTTTCTCGAGTATCCAAGTATTTTTAAGTGGTTTGCAAAAGCTGTATGCTTTACGTTGAGCTTGTCTGTAGACTCCCGTGTTTTTTTTACCGGCGAGTTTCTTTAATCAATAATTGGATTCGAAATTTTCAAATAAACACACCGCTAGTAATTGATTCGTAGTATTACACCAGAAAAAGCATCATCCATCTCATCCTATGAAGGTAGCTTAACATAGCATGTTCACAACAACGTAAATTGCACAAAATGATTTGGCTTCAAAACTAAACATCTATAACAGGTAATTGATTGTCAAAATTAATACACCAAACGACAGTTTATAACATGTTGATACCATGGGTATATCTGAATCTATGTGGTAGTTCAGTTCAAATTGAAGCCATGAGGATTTTCAGAGAGGATAAAATAGGTATCTAAATTCATTAAATTATGTTTCTCTTTTTTAATGAATAAAAATACTGTTCTACAAAATCATGTAAATGTGGACATTACTAGCTAGAATATTTCAATCTTAGCTCTTTGATGTCTCTACGATATATTATTATGAAACGATTCCAATCCCAATTCATCTGATTAGGAAACACTTTATATCCATGAGTTTTTTGAATGTTTTTTATCCTGGCAAAAGAAATTACAATGAATAAATTATGGCATATGATCCGGTTATTTTATGTCAGTTGTTAAATGGCGAGCATCTTTAATATATGAATATTTTTGTTTCTCTTTATGAATGTGAATAATGATTGTCTAATTTATATGATAAATGACATAAAAGTGAAAATAAATAAATTAGCAAATTAAATCACTTCAGTCGCCTGCTTTAGCCGCACCTGTAGTCATAGGCGATGTCTTGCGAAATCAGATGGGTACGCACCGCTGCACTTTGGTATATAAATGTTAAACGCCAACATCGGACAAGACTATAAGAATAGATCACTATCTGACGAAACAGCAGGACAAAGGAAATCAGCTAACGACTACTGTTTCAAAGCGGGCCTCCGCTCTTGTATGTGATACAAGTGCATTTTAATTTGTAACATATTCAGACAATTAACGCGCCAGCGGCTTTACTTTGTGTAGCGGCTTTACCGTTGCGTATTATTCGCAACGGTTTATTACGCAGTGAAATTTGCGGATGTAACTCCATATATCAGTTTTGGAAAACGTACGCATCTCAAAGTGATGTTTAGTTTATTTATTATTTTTTTAGTTTTGCGGCATATATTAAATAAATACTTATTCAAATTATAGAATAACATATACCTGTATTATATTATCATTTCTGGTAAATTTTTTTGTCGGTTTATGTGTTGATAAGCCGAAAATAAAAGTAATGTTAGTTTCTTTAAAAAAGTATCGAGTTTCTGGTTGAAAATGTTTTCTTTTTATTTGCAGTGTAAACCGGATTAATACTCTGGCAGATTTTGAAAACTGTCTGAATCTTCAGGAGCTTTACCTCAGGAAAAACAACATTACGGATATTGATGAGCTGATATATCTGCAGGTATAACGATAACTATAAACATATTGTTGCGTACTCAATAATTCATCTCGTTAGAACCTTCCCAAACTTAAATACCTCTGGTTGGAAGAGAATCCATTAGTGGATAATGCAGGACCAAGTTACCGCCAGATAGTTCTCCGAGCGTTGCCAAATCTCAAAAAGTTAGATAATGTAGATGTTACTCCCGAGGAAGTCACGGATGCGATGCGAGCGCCGGTCGCTCAACAGCAACCACGACAAGATATTTACGAAGATTCTCCTCCACCACCTGTACACCAGCAGCAACAACACCAGCAACATCGTAATCAAAGTCCTGTTGTTGAAGTGAGTAACCTATGCGAATCCATCAAAAATGGCTTTATTTGTGCTATGATTCGAACGTCTTTGTGTATTACTTCGAACGTCACTTGATATCATTTTAACGACGAACATAATAACTCATTCCCATAATTTCATGTTACTAATTGAATGTGGATACTAAAAAACGTCCTACAATCTAACCATTTTCCCTTTCCAAAACACATCAACACACATAATTCCTCTGTGGCCCTGTCTAGCAATCGCAAATTACCACCCCGTCGTCATCAGCGCCAATGATGCAACCGCAACAGACAAGTCCGGAAAATACGGAATCGGAATGCATCAGCGATCCGGCCGATCGTGGCTCTCTACCCTCATCTCCATTGCAGGTAAACTGAAACTTTCTTGATGGGAAATAAAACCTCGTCGCATCCTTTACTACATTCCTTTTACGATTTCCCTCATGTTCTCACGCTATGTTCAAACGTTGATATAACCCGTCTAACCAGCATCCCGTACATGCTTTGCACTAAACAAGCACATAGAAACAAACTACTATTTGATTTTATGTGGTGGCATGCTGACGCTTTCTGTACTGTTATGGCATTTGTGTTCCGTGGCTCTCAGAGCAAGTAAAAAATTCAATGTATGATGCATTTTTAAAGCATCAGGTATTTCATCTAAATGGTGATTTTTTAAGAGCTTGAGAACTTTTTTAAACAATAAAACGCATAAAATTTGCAAAATCTCATCGGTTCTTTATTTTAAACGTTAGATTGGTACATGACATTTACTTTTTGAAGATAATTTCATTTAAATGTTGACCGCGGCTGCGTCTTAGGTGGTCCATTCGGAAAGTCCAATTTTGGGCAACTTTTTCGAGCATTTCGGCCGGAATAGCCCGAATTTCTTCGGAAATGTTGTCTTCCAAAGCTGGAATAGTTACTGGCTTATTTCTGTAGACTTTAGACTTGACGTAGCCCCACAAGAAATAGTCTAAAGGCGTCAAATCGCATGATCTTGGTGGCCAACTTACCGGTCCATTTCTTGAGATGAATTGTTCTCCGAAGTTTTCCCTCAAAATGGCCATAGAATCGCGAGCTGTGTGGCATGTAGCGCCATCTTGTTGAAACCACATGTCAACCAAGTTCAGTTCTTCCATTTTTAGCAACAAAAAGTTTGTTAGCATCGAACGATAGCGATCGCCATTCACTGTAACGTTGCGTCCAACAGCATCTTTGAAAAAATACGGTCCAATGATTCCACCAGCGTACAAACCACACCAAACAGTGCATTTTTCGGGATGCATGGGCAGTTCTTGAACGGCTTCTGGTTGCTCTTCACTCCAAATGCGGCAATTTTGCTTATTTACGTAGCCATTCAACCAGAAATGAGCCTCATCGCTGAACAAAATTTGTCGATAAAAAAGCGGATTTTCCGAATGGACCACCTAAGACGCAGCCGCGGTCAACATTTAAATGAAATTATCTTCAAAAAGTAAATGTCATGTACCAATCTAACGTTTAAAATAAAGAACCGATGAGATTTTGCAAATTTTATGCGTTTTATTGTTTAAAAAAGTTCTCAAGCTCTTAAAAAATCACCCTTTATAACAAGAGCAGTGCAAAACGAACTTTAGAGACATAAATATTGTTACTATATCGAAAGAAACAAAAGAAAACGAATGTTATAAATGAATGGATATCCTATATCGAATCTGTAATATAAGCTCCTATAAGCATGACCGGAAGAGTGGATTCTATTTCGACTTCTACTTGCAGGAATCGAGTTTTTGAATTGAAGCTCCCAAGTATGTCCGAGAACCAAACATATTTCTTCACCTGAGTATGCTCAGATAAGCCTATGTAATCTAGCTTTTCCGTTCGTAGTTTATATCTGATTCGATCTAGACTATCTATCCATCTATAACAATGAATATCTTTTGCATATATATTGTTCGATATATGCCGAAAATAACCAACTATAGTGATATTAGATAAATGTACCAATAATTATCTTAACAGTCCAGGCACCACATATTTTTGCTGATTACTCGTCATACAATCAAAGGATTGTGTGGAATATGTAGAACAGAGGTAGCAGATCTCACTCTAACTTTTCTAAGTATTACAAATGAAATATTACCTTGCTTTTCAATAACCTCGAATTGACGATTACAATTATTATGTTGCTTACGAGTAAAATGCCACAAAATGGTCTTGTTTTGTTCCTAGAAGTGTGCAAGATTAAGGTGCGCAGTGGTACAACACAATGAATTTATCATAATACTCGTGTCTTTGTAGATGATTTTTTTAACCGAATCTAAGGGAGAGACAAGAATTAACCATTGGACACATCACATATAAATATTTTTTTTGAGAAATTGATCAAATTTAGTAATTTGAACAAACTTAGAGCTATTTTCCATTCAAAGCAAAGCTACATTTAGAAACTTTCTTAAAATATTGTCAAAAACACTTTCCAATTCGCAATTTTCTTCGAAGCTGCTCGAAACAAAACATTTGTTCATGACAACAATATACATCGTTCGCACTTGTACGCGCAACGAAAAAAGATTGTGAAACTAACTAAACTTTTATTGAAATAAAGACAACAGAAAATGCGGTTGGATACTGTAAGCATATATACAAAACAAAATATTTGTTATTTTATGATGGGTTAGTTTTTTCAATAAATTATCCAAATTTTATTATTCCCCTGAATGTTTTGGTATTCTAAACTGGCCTATTTTTTTCTGCGTGTAGCAGACGAAAATGTAGCAATATGGCTGCGCGACGCGCATTATTATCGAACTCAACCTGCGCACTGTTTGAAAAAAATAAAGATTTCTAATTACTATTACGCGTAATTTTGGCGCGTTTTAAAAAAAACGATAATTTCGTTTTGGTCTTAAAATTGTCACTAAATCAAGAAAAACGTTATTATAAGGGGTGATTTTTTGCTGGTATCTTTTTGGAAACACTGTTTTTTTACAGATCACGCGTTAATCGTGCCTTGTGTCATTGTCAAACTTGTTCAATTTTGTCTATAATTTATTCATGAATGGGCGCTGGCAAAGTCGCATTGTCGCATCTGGGGTGAAGACCATTGCAAGAGCTACCAATGCATCCCAAAAAAATTACAGTTTGGTGTGGATTAGGGGCCGGCAGCATTATTGAAATAGCGGCCGTTATGTTGGAGAGAGTGTGCCAAAATTGCGCATGAAATCATCTTCAAACATTAAATTATATTTGGCGTTGTATCGATTCTAATAAAGATTTCATCAATTTTCTCCATTTTCTTGTGTTAATTTTTGAAAATCAAATCCTATTACTTTTAAAAAATCACCCTTTATAAGAAATAAACGATTTGAACGTTATTTTATACGATCCCAAAAACGCTAAGAGAACGACAGATTTTATATTTACGTCTGCCGTGTTGATATTTAAATTGACGGGAAAGGTTAAATGTAGCCGAAGTACCCCCCTTTCCCCTACATATCTTATATGTCTTTCGAAAGTTAATGACTGTACCAATAATAAAACAATACGATTCAGCTTAATATAAATTGAGCCAAGTGAAAGTAATGTTCATAAATGTTGTCTTTTTAATTTTTTGTGAAGTTTGTTAAATATATTTCTTAAATTAAGTTTAGTGAAGAAATATTTTTGGAATCCTAACCTGGCGGTTCAGAAAAAAAATAGATTTATATCTTACAAAATGCTCGAAATGTAATTTTCAAAAACTCAATGCCTCTGAAAAATAAATAATCGTTCAAAAAGTTTTATTAACGTCATTCTATTGCTGTGAATTATTGCCAATAATTATTTTCAAGACTAACACTAATGAGCTTTTATTTTAACACCTAAAGTTCTCTTCAACTTACCTAAGTAGTAAATTTGTATGTTTCACAATTGTTAAAGAGTGATTATATTTGTTAGTCAGATGTCAGATAAATAATTTGAAACGTAGGGTATAGTGGAGAGAGATGCCGCACTTTTCTTCAAATTAAAATAAAATTACCGAAAATAACGAACCAATACTGTGAACATTACGTCAATATACGTCAAACATCTTTTATTAATCCAATTTGTTTTTCGGAGAGGTCCTCTTAAGTACCCATTCATCCGCAGGACTAACAAAACCAAATGGCTTAGGTGTGTTAAAAAGCATTAAGCCGCTTGAGTTCTGGAAAATGGTGCTGTGGACGTACAAATATGACAAATATGGTGCTCTGGACGGACAAATAGACAAGATGATGACAACGCAGGATCACCTGAAGGTTTCGTTGATCCAGACGAGCCTTGAAGAGTTCGTATTTCAGTAGAGCAACGATTTGAAACATATTATCACGAAAGCTGAGTCTTTCTTCTGGTATTGTCAGATCAAACCGCTGAAACAGGTTCTGATGGTCAAAGTACACATTTATTGTGTAAATGCTTTTCTTTTACAACAATTTATCCATTTATAAATAATCGAATCATCTAATTATGAACTTTTTGCCTTTCTCGTATAGAAAGGCTATACAATCACTGCAAAAACGGACTTTTGAACCGATACCCGGAGGTCCGATTGTCATATACCGGAGCAACCGACCCGACGAGCTGAGCAAATGTCTGCGCGCGCGCGTATGTGTGTGTGTGTCTGTGTGTGTCTGTGTATGTCTGTGTCTGTGTGTGTGTGGTGTGTGTATGTGTGACAAATATTTTCACTCACTTTTCTCGGCGATGGAAGTTCTTAAGAGGACATAAGAATATCCCTATTTTCATTCGGATCAAACCGCTGGTTCCGGAGATAGGGTGCTCAGTATGAAAACGTCAATTTCAGGAATACTTTGTTCATAAGCTACCTCTTTATATTGGCTAGTGATTTTCTCTAGTTTGCAGATCGTGAGACTCTGTAACCAAATAAACCATTGATAGTCCCATAAATGTTTTGCTGAATTTTATCCAAGTCAGACTACCGGTACATTTTTTTCCAAAATTCAAATTGTCATAGAGAACCATAAATAAGTTTGTAGTTCATGTATGGTTAAATGTACCGAATGTCACTACGCCGATATCCACCTTTCGGTTCCGGAAGTACCGGCAAAAATAACCAAATATAATAAAATGGAGGTCACTTTACTTTCTTACATAAGAATAGATTTTTACTAATTTAAATTCAAATGTAGTGTATCAATGTAGTATATATTATGCAACAGAAATCTTCGAAACTATGTTCTGTTATAGTATTTCGGGGAATTTCTGCTGTAATATACAGGAGAAAATGAAAATGAGAAAGGCACCATTACACCTCTAGGAGAATAAAAACAGATTTTTTTTTATTTTGTACAACAAACATTTCATTCGCAGCTGTATTGGGAAAAAATGCTAGACATTATAGGCAGTCACTATATAACAATTTTCAATGTGCACTTAATTTAGATTATCGTGATTATCACCAATGAGTCAAGTCTTTCAGAAGCTACTGACATGTCTGGTACCTGTAATAAGTTTGGCAAAGTAATTCAAGTTTCATCAAGAAGTTAATATGAGTTGTCCTGCTACGAAGGGAAACTGCGCTCTCGACTGACATAGAACAACAGAATCGGAACCCCTGTCTTTGACGCTTTGAAAAAAAATCCGTCAAAGTCAATCTTCCGACGCGGAAACACTAGAATTACGATAAGTGCCCTTTACGCAAAGCGGTTCGTTGTCGTGTTCCTTTGCACACACTCTAAAGGACCAAAAATGAACTGTGCAGATACATTAAAAAGTCGCTTGACATGAGTTCAACTATTTAAAGAGTCAATAGCCGTCAATGACAATCCTGGCTTGTCCTTACGTGAAGGACAAACGAAATTGAAATAAAAAGGTCTCGAGTTATCACACTTGGCCATTCGGGAGCATCTGAGTCGCCTGGGGAAACGGGAAAAGTGTATTGTGGCACTTGATTGGTCTTCGCAGTCGCCTGAAAACTTCTGGTCCTACATAAAACAGAAACTCAGTGGAAAACCTGTTTACACTTCGAAACAGTACTCCCGACAAATTTGTCTTATTTGGAAGGCGATTCCCTTCGAGTACATCGAAAATTTAGTGGAAAGTATGCATTGGAGATGACAAGCAATAATTGTTACTGGTAGTGATTGGACTCCCTATTAAATCGCATTACCTAAAAATAAATTTGATGTATTAGACTGTCCCAGAAAGTATGGACGCACTTTGATTTCGCTGTAAATAATTCACAAGTGTTAGATATTCAAATTTTATTCGATATACTGATAATATTAGACTACAACAACAGAATATTATTCTCAACCTTTGCTACTTAGCCATTGTGACTAGCTAGCACACCTTCTTGCGAACGTTCCTCATTCAAATTTCGTACAGACTTCTTATCGACAAGTTTTGACTCTTTTTTCAATCTTTTTTGAACTGTTGAATGGTTTCGGCTGCCGAGACATGTTTTCGAAGATGTGCCTTCGTTAATGCCCAAAATTCCTCAATTGGTCGAAGTTGTGGGCAATTTGGTATAATTCATGTCTTTTGGGACGAAAGTGACATTTTTGGTAGTATACCATCCTACCGTTGATTTCGAGTAGTGGCAAGAAGCAAGATCTGGCCAGAAGACAAAAAGATCCTTATGGCTTCGAATCATGGGTAAAAGTCGTTTTTGTAAACCTTCCTTGATGTATATTTCGCTGTTCATTGAAGCAGTGGTGATGAAGGGTTTCGAAATCTTACCGCAGCTACACATTGCTTGCCAGACCATAGCTTTCTTACCAAAATTTTCGACTTCAATCGATGTCTCGGACTAGTTTAACACTTGCCCTTCTCGCACCATATAATATTGTGGTCCCAGCAAGGATTTGTAATCGAATTTTACGTAAGTTTCGTCGTCGATGATGATGCAGCTCAAATTTCCAGCAAGAATCGTATTGTACAGCTTTCGAACCCTCGGCCTAATCGATGCTTCTTGTTTCGGACTAAGTTTTGGTTGTTTCTGCTTCTTATAGGTTCGAAGATTCAAACGTTCTTTAACACGAAGAACATTTGACTTCGAAATGCCCACTTTTTTGGTCACATCCCGAAAACCTCCTTCTTTTGCTCGAACGCCTTCAGTATACGTTTATTCAACTGAGGGTTAGCAGGACCTTTTTTCGACCCGTTTTCGGTTTATCTTCAAAGGTGTCATCCTCATCGAACTTCCTGATTGCATTTCGCACGGCTTTTTACTTACTCCTTCCATTTTTGCTATCTTTCTCAGTGACAGTCCGCGTTATGTGCACCATTTGTACACAATTTTTCGACGTTGTTCTACTGAAAGTCCACGCATTTCGAAACAAACTAATGAAAACGAATAAACAACTGCACAAGTGATTAGAGAAGAGTATAAACAACAGGACGCAGCCACAAAAATTGACAGATTCTGAACCATTGCAAAATGGCAGCGGTTTTTGGTTGCGTCCAAGGTTGCGTCCATACTTTCTGGGACAGTCTTTATAAGACAAAAACTATTATTGAATAAACCATTTTAAAATTATACTGGATACGTTCTTACTAAAAAGACTGTTTATTGAAAACATTTGTATAGAAAACATGTATAGAGTTTCTTTATATTTATGGTAGAGTTTTGTTCAGATTATTCTACTCGACATTCATTCTATGCTCAACGTTCATTAAAATTACATACAGATAGATGGCAGTTGATGGTTTAACATAAGATCTCCAAGAAATAAGTTCTCACTTTATAGAAAAGAATATATGTATTCCAACAGACTACCACTAAGAATATCAGGGTTTCATGATAAGCCTTTTATTTTTGTAATTATTTGAGACTCAAAATCAGTCCCGCAGCATTTGTAGTTCAGATTTCACCTCAAAGTCAGTTCTATGAATATAAACGATATAAATTTACTTGATCACAGATATGTTTAACAATTTAAAAATACTTCGATTTCCACTTCAGTTTGTGTTAGTCTTAGACCTTTATCATAGCACGCTAAAATGATAAATGCCACTCAACTGAATTAGATATATTAATTGAATAATCGAATGTGCTAAGCACGTAACGCTCGATTAATGTTAAGTCATAGTTTACTAGTGGCATGACCTAACGGACAGTTATCACAAGCACATGTCAATACCTCCAAGTTGGCGAATCTCGCGACATAAAGTAATTGAATTTATTAAACTATGTTCCGGGTCTCTGCGCAGATTTGACCAATTGCCACAAAGAGACCAACGTTATGAATCTATCTATTGGACGCTTGGGCGCGTTCATTTTATTAGCTCGGCAAGATATCAAAAATTATGTAACAATGTTACGGTATTTCTTACCTTTTATGTTTGTTTTCTCTTTCTTTTTATTATTTGCACAACCTCACAACCACAGCGGAGTCCTACGAACCGGGATAGCTACTCGCCTCCACCGCAAACTCCACATGCTTCGCACTATCCCAGTAATCACCGCAGTTCTTATCACCAATATGACGTAAGAGCACTTATATTTTTACAACACTGCTTTTTTTCTTTGGATAATAGCATTTAGTGCTAGGTTATACGAGACCATTTATTAGTTAAGTTCCCAATCAATAAATTAAAGGCAAGCCCGCTTTTTTGAATGCTTGTTTATAAGACCCTTTCCTCTTCAAACACATGACGTTTGTATACAGACTACGTAAGTCCATGTACTGAGAATATCACGCGTATGCTTCTACTAATCAATTCGTACAATTAGTATTTCGAATACAATTAAAACCAGTGTAATAGAATATATGTTGATAGGTTGAACCATAAAAATGGATTTATGAAAAGATCAAATGGCTTAGATTTGCCCTCTGTTCGTTTATGCTCAACCTTGAACTAAAAAAAATAAATTTTAGCTTTCAGTTTCGGCTTCAAAATGGCGCTTAATGGTTGAGGTGCTTTTGCGAATATACTATTCAACTTCCAATTTTCATTCTTTGTTAGATTACCACTTCTTCAACAAAATCATTTACTCTTGATACAGTCGCTTCTATTTCGGTAACCTTTAACGACAATAATACTCAGCGTATATTTTTCCAATCAATCATTTTTAAGTCCAAAACACTAGGACTTTTCCATTAAGGGATTTATGTACGATTCTTCGTAGTTCATTCTTGATTACACAGCCAAGAGTAGCGAATGTCGCCGATGCATCTGTAGGCTGCAAATGTCGCGGATGATCCGCCATCGGTCGAACCGACAACTGGGAGGGAGCCCGTCTTCCATCTGTGTAGGTTTACTATTTTTTCATGGTTTACGCAAAATTTAATTCTATGGCTTCGTTTAATCCAAATGAACAACAGCGCGGCCAGATAGAATAAATTTACCCGCTAAACGAACCGAAGCAAATTTCCACAGCTACGATTTAAAGAAATGATTTCGGTAAAATTTCTCCACGAGGCCTTTGCTCAGCTTATGCTGTCATTTGAATGGCACTTGTATATTTGTCTACTTTTGCAGCTGCCAATGTCAATCCTCTACGAGCAATGTTCGAGCCTTTCAAGTTCGTTGAAGATGAGCAATATGTATCCCTTGTGCATTCAAGCCGCAAATTTAGAAACCACACTTGACGTTGACCCAGGCAATATATCGTTTTCATAACTTTAAGTTACTCTGTATACTCAGAGTTTTAATTAAATGCACTCGATAAACTTACCTCTCCTATCAAATAGCCCCGGTTTTCCTCATTTATGAACAAACTGGCAATTAGATGTTAGTCTATATACATGTTAAGTTGATTTCCATTCCGAAAACATAACTCATGTTAATAAAATTTATTTCTCAAGATTAGGAATAATTTGGGGAACTACATAATCCTCTTACGATTACCAATAAAATGTTTGTTTTAATTTGCGGTCTTTCTCCAATCTGTGTCATTCATACAGAGATCCCCAGGATCCGAGGATAGTCCTGTATCAGGTTATAGAGAAAGGGTACCGATAGCTCCAAGTATTTCGACACACTCAATGAAGGTAAGTAAACAGTGTCACCAAAACCAAAACATGAAACCAAACAAACCAACAATAATTTGTTGGCAGACAGTGCAATATTAGCAGAATCTTTGAGTGAATTTTTTAAATCTTCATGTTGATTTTTTATCTTGGAACGAACAGAAAACTGTATTCAAAATCTAAATCACAGTTTTGACATTCTTTACATATTACTATCGGGGTACAAATTCTGAATACTTAATTATATATATATATATATATATATATATATATATATATATATATATATATATATATATATATATATATATATATATATATATATATATATATATATATATATATATATATATATATATATATATATATATATATATATATATAATGTAATATAATATAATATAATATAATATAAAACA
This sequence comes from Malaya genurostris, assembly GCF_030247185.1. Taxonomy (NCBI): domain Eukaryota; kingdom Metazoa; phylum Arthropoda; class Insecta; order Diptera; family Culicidae; genus Malaya; species Malaya genurostris. The sequence continues at coordinate 168,632,019 of NC_080572.1, read as the reverse complement.
AAATTGTCAAATGTACGACGTACGGGCATCAATCAAGAATGGCTTCACACAATTATTTTTTATGTTATCCCCCTTGACTTTCCCTATAATACCTTATGATCACGAAAATTTTTCAACTTCTTTGTATAGACGCCAAACAAAAACTAATCGTACGATATGCGTCAAAATTCGACGAATGTGTATAAAAGTGTTGCCAACGGTGAGAGAATAAAAGTTTACCGATTGGACAAGCGCGGGAATTTTAAAATGAAAATTCCGGTTCTTTTTTGATCATAAGGTATAGCATCTAAATAATAAGGAAAATCTATAGGGAAAATGGAGAAAATCTAGAAATTCGTTTTGTATGAAATTGGAAGTTTGCCATTCAATGCATGCTCGATTTTCAATGATTGTTTGGCGCGTAGGGAGTGCTTTCTCGCTGAAGAGTAAAATAAGAATAGTAGATTATTGATAAAATCGTTTGGTGCCCAACGAGCTGTGTTGTGTGGAAATTTTACTAATGGCGTTTTTCATTGAGAAACACTGGTGGCGTGGATTGCTCTGGTTTTGCACTTTCGAGCAGAAATGGCAATGAAACACCGTCAAAATATTGCATTTCTGCTCGAAAGTGTAAAATCAGCAATCCACGCCACCAGTGTTTTTTTCAATGAAAAACGGCATAAACCTATTCGATCCATGTGCTCTCCTATTTCGAACCACATGCTTGATTGACTATGGACACCACATGAACAGCAGACATGTTTCGTATGTCAAATCAAGCTATAGAAAAGTCTTGTACGGATACCGAAAATAATATACAGAACTAGCTGTCCCGGAGAACGGAAACGGAGAAAATTTATATCTGGATTAACATTATTCCGTGCAATCATCTTCACCCGAATTCAAATTATATTTATGGCGTTTTTCATTGAAAAACACTGGTGGCGTGGATTGCTCTGGTTTTGCACTTTCGAGCAGAAATCGCAATGAAACACCGTCAGAATGTTGCATTTCTTAGACTGCATTAGACTGCAGAATTATCAAAGGACCTAAGATATTTGCATTCCACTCCAAATTTTATTTATCAATTGAGCACAGTACTTCGTTGGAGTCGATTTAATACTGCTCAAGCACTCTCTTATTTCAGTTTACTCACATATAGCCAAAAAAAATGAATAATCGATGGAATCGCAGCAAATGACTAATGTCCAAATCATACAATTACGTATATATCAAATAACGTTGTTTTGAAGTCAATATTTTTCTTACGGTGATTTGACTTATTTTTCTTACGACTTTGCTATTTATACACCTCAATCCTGTTGTCTATGATTGACATTTAAACGCATTGCGACAGTGAAAATCGCATCCATGGATCAACTCTGGAAATTGAAGATGAACCTTTCTGAATTCTGAAGCATGGCGGGTTGTAGAATGTTATCTATGTTTAGATCTATGCTGATGAATAGCTTTGAGCACATATTTCACTAACTTTGTTCAACAAAAACTAAGCATGCAATAGAAGAACATATGGTTGCTAAGCTGTGATTAACGCTTAAATGACGTCCGAGATCACAAAGGTGTCAAATTCTCACCGTTGGCTCATTTGACAAAACCAGTTTGTTCTCTTTTGCTTTGAAAAACATCAATAGTACATGTACTACAAAAATATAGACTTCAAAACATCGTAAGTATTTTAGGGAAACGTAGAAAATTTCAACATTTCACTGAACTTTTTCACATACCGTTTGATGATTTGGATATTAGTCATTTGCTGGAAATCCATCGGTTATTCGAACAATTTGAATAAAAATAAATAAGAGTGTTTGAGCTCTATTAGATAAGTTCAATTGATAAATGTAATAAATTTGGAGTGAAATTTGAATAACTTTTATAATTCTGAATGTAGTTTGAATTCATGATTGCTAGAAATTAATTTGGGGAGGCACAAAGTTCCCCGGGGCTGCTAATTTAACATATAACAACATGTTAATGGAACCTGTTTTTTTTTTTAACTAATAGAAAATTTGATTGTTTTCGGAGGCTCTAACGTCTTTCGGGTGATTAATAAAAATATCATATATTGGCAGTTAGTTTGTCAATGTCAATGATATTTTTACGAGGTTTATTGTAGAAGTAAGAGTCGTTCGATTATATTTCAAAATCAGCAAGCCGTAACACGTTTAAACTCATAATTTGTTCGTGCACTATTTTAGGTGTTATTTATATCATTTGCCGTTTGTGTGTACAGTAAACAATGTCCACGATAATCGTTGCTCCCGACAGCTGTGAAGCTCGCGCGGTGTTATGATTTCAATGTGCAAACAATCTTAAGATGCAAAAATTCATCGATAGTTTAGTATTGGAGGGTTTTTATGAATCAAGCAAGAACAAATGTTCATAACGAAGAGCGAAGCGGTTCAGTATGAAAACTGATGATTTTTTATGGTGGACCGAACGGATAAATTCGACAATGCGCGTTCTCACACTGCAACTGAAGATCTAAGAGAGAATTCTAGAATTTCGTTGGGAAATTTTTATCCGTTTTCCGTGTAATCTCGAGATTGCCTGTAACTATTTCCTGGTCTATCATTTCAAAGAATTACTCGGTGAACAATGCTTGTAAAATGATAAAAGAACATAAGAACGCCATTTTTCAATGGTGATTCAACTTGTAGGCGGTGAGCCTTTAAGCAGAGGAGTTAAAAGCGTTGGTTTTCCGAAAAATGCTTGTAAGTGAACGGCGTTTACGTGTTGAAGCGTAGGGGATTTGTTGCTAATAAAATCTGTTTTTTTTTATCAATATATGCTAAAATATACTCCTGGGTTTGCGGTTCTATACACGGGCACTTTAAAGCCAGTTGTTGTATGCTCGAACCCCGACCTGTCAATAGGGTCGTAGCACTAGCGATGTATTGGTTCTGTACGTTAAGAATCATGTGCGGAGTCTGTTGAGATTGAACAGAAGGGTCAAACTTTTCCAAAGGAATGTAATACCAAGTCTTTGCTGTTACGTTCTCATATTCATATTATTCATTTATATTTTTAGCAATTATATTTTGCCTCAATTTACATAATCACTATGGAATTATTTATCGTTGAATGTGTAACACCCAGGAATATTATCAGTCCGACTATCAACGCCAGAATCCGCCTGTCCACTACCGCCACAGCCAGTTAGATCTGACGGAATGGGACGAGAGTAGTCAGAATCCGCATCATATGAACAATAACAATGGCCATTCATCGAGCCATGTGAATAACTACCATCACCAGCAGCATCATGCAGCGGGCCATCAGAATCGTCGAAGCATTGGTGGAAATAGCGAACGAGATCTATACCAATATCGCAATGGGAACAGCAAGGGGCCGGATTCCCGTGATGAATGGGAAGAAGTTGATCGGCGGAGGAATGAAAACAGGTATGGTTAAACACATAGTTATAGGTTGTTCCTATCTAATTTTTAATTATAGACGGTCAGATTCAAAATTCAACGACAGTGCAAGTGTAATATCGAATGCGGTTCTGAATCACTTCGCGGGAGTTCACAGGCGGCCTGTCAATAGAGTATATATATATTTTTATGTTTACAACAATATGAAGTAATTATTTTTATGTTTGATTTCAGAGTTCTAACCTGCTCTCAGCCACTCTATGTTTGGTGAAGGAACTGGATTATCCAAGTCTAGAAGTAGTCGAGCATGCAGTTCGATGTCGTATCGATGAATTAGCGGAGTAGAAGTGAACTGAACAAAAGAATAAATTTCACTGCTCTGACACTAACCGTACTTTCTGATAATACCCAATCTTCGATATTTGGTAATGCAGCATGAGAGCTTTTCGTTAAGGAACTTAATTTTTATTCTTAGATGCTAATGAACCGTTAAACCATCTTAATTCGTACTACTCATCTGTTATACTTAATACAATCGTGGGTTGTTAACATTAAATTCGTATTTTAACAACTTTATTGCACGTGATAAGAAATATTTTGCTTGTTCAAACATTTTTTGACAGTGGAAACTAATTTGTGATTCACGTGAATTGAATAAAGACTTAACCACACGCGCCGGCATGAGTGAAGACGATCATGAATGATAAAAAATACGCTCCGAGTTGACAACAATTAGTAGAACAACAATAATCTGCCAATTATGTTATATACAACAATCGAATTCCATGCGTTCATGGGTAGCTATTTTAAGAACAAGTTCAACGAAAGCACTAAATTATGTTTATTTTGTTATGTTCACAATTCTGTCATCTGCAGCTTTAAAAGATACATGCGTTCTAGAAATAGTTTGCAAAAATCAGTCCAATATCAGTACAAATAATGACAGAAACATGAAAATGGGTCACAAAAGCCATGCAGCTGTTGTCCCATCGTTGAAACTTGGTTTTAGTACTCGAAAGAACGATGCATTAGTGAAATGGTAAATTAAAAAATTGCATGCAAATTTGTGTTCAAGTTTGTTTTGTACACAGGCAAAGTGCTTCATAGCGTCATCTGTTCCTCAAGTTGTGCAATTAAATCCAGTCATCTGCAAATTCGTCCAGAAAATTTTTGTTCAATAGTACAGCAACATTATCCTAGCAGTAACCGTTATCGAAATTGTTGAAAGGAAAAACGTTTTAAACGTATAATGCAATAGGTACACAGCATAAATGCTAAACAATATAATACAATAATTTAATAGATAAACAACTAACAAAAATTGCGTTTTATTTTTTCATAATATCACGTAAATATTCAAAATTGTGCTCAACATCAAAATGGAACTCCATTCGAAATCTCAGATACAACTGAATCAATTCTCACGAACTTAGATTCAAATGATAGGTCTCATGGTATTGCGAATTCTGTCCGGGTTGGACTTCAGGTTTCGGAATTGCAGGGTGATAGATATAACAAATTTCGTACCGTTATATAAAAGGATTTTGCTGAACAGGTTATCATTAAATAGAGACGTCAATTAACCGGAATGTCGGTAAACAGGTGAAATCATCAAAATAGCTATTAGGTTCTAGGTCAAAACTAAGTGATGTTAATAAATGTAGTTTTTGAAATAGAATGTGCCAAATACCTGTGAACTGTGCTCATATGTGGGAACAGATGTAGAAAATTGTATCAGAATACAGTGATATGAATTGTAGCATTAAAAACAATGTTTGGCGATTGTGCGTGATAAGAAATGCATCAGAAGATCTAACCGCACACGGGATGTTTCATTGAGCTTTTACTTTTATTTTATCGGTTTCTAATTTGCAAATTAGTGCAAATTCTTATTATTCTTCAAATATATGTGAGAATGAAATTTTTACATTACGGAGAATCAAATTGTGTTCCTTACTGGAAATGACATCATTCATCTTACTTTGTAAATGCTCCACGGTTTTTGGATCATCGGCCAGATGATTTTAGCCTATCAGAGCAACCGCCAACAAAGTGTTGAAGTAATAAAAAAGAAAAATTTCAAAACTCGAATGTTTATCATATACTTTAAATAAGATTTTAATAACATGCTGCACATTTCGGCAATAACTCGTATGCATGATTCCCGATGATGTCAGTCGACTTCCTTCCAAAAACAACAAATATATCTTTAGTTTTTGGTCTTCACGAAAAAGAAAATCTCGGCAAAAGAAATTTTTCTGTTAGATTGAAAATACCGAGAAATTTGCCGAGCTTTAAGCTGTTCAAATATCTACAAAAGTTTTGCCGAGTTTCACGAAAACACTAAATATGATTAGGTTTAACATCTTAAAATGTTATAATTTAAATCATACGAGTGAATCTGCTTGTTTTCCGAAAAATACGATCGATCCGTTCAAAAATGTCGTTTGTGCATATTGCGATAAACATTCAATCAATATTCAGAATTTATATTCTGGGTCTCATATCGATGCAATATTCATCTGTTAATCTTGCAATCTTTTATGTTTTCGCTTTGATTGTTTTTCAAAGCTTCATTCAGTGAAAATCTGACGATCTAAGTCCTAATTTTTCGGTCCATCGAGACACTCCAATGCTGATTGAAATGTTTTTTATTGCGACATTTCCACGAGAGAGCGTATTCTTCTTCTTACTTCTGGTTAGTGTTACATGGTGTCACATCACTTGAAATGATACCGTTTGATGGCACTTGGCTATATTGTCAGTTAATCTTCATTCATAACATTCCCCGCACTAAACCGATACGACATGCTCATTCGTTGAGAGTTTTAACTGAAGTCGTGGGACGAATCAGGAATACGCTATTATTTCGTGATAATGTAACTGTGAAACTAATGGCGTTTTCTTTTTCAAATTGCACCGGTGCAGCTTGCCGGGACGATAAACAATTCGTATACTCAGAACCAGACAAAGGCTTAGGCGTAGTAGGGAAACGACTTTGTTTTATTTTTTCTTAATTTTTTTGAATGTGGGAAGTAAAATGCGCGGCTTTGACCACCGGAAATTCTAACGCATGGAAGGTAGACGTTTTGAATTTAAACCAAAAAGAACTTAAGACCAATTGTGGGACGATCAATTTGGAATATATTGCGGAAGATTCACAAAAAAAAATTACCTACACTTGAAAGAAATCTTGAGCCGCATATACGGATACAAAATTCTAAGCAAATCATTAAAAAACACTTGAACCATCGAAATATCCTTTCAGAATAATAAAAATAATCTGTTGGTGTCTAAACAAGTAGTTTATTTCTATGATCTCCAATATTCAATAGTACGGTTATAGACTATTTAATTTATTGTCTCAATGTCATTGCATTTCAATGTTGTATTTTTTTATTGTACATTTTTTCTTCGTTTACATAATAAATAATCAGTATTTGTAATATTTTATGTTTGGTTTGCCGCAATTCCATATTAATTGCTTGCGTAAACATACAATACATGAACATTTATTGAGTTTTTACAATAATAAGATGTCTGATGAGAACAGTCGAAATTACCGTTGATCCGTTATTTTATTTAGGTAGGTCATTATGCAGATTTTCAATGTGTTACGTTGTAGACTGTGAAATTCGACACTGTTCTGCTTAGTAACTTACAAACATTACTCAATTGTTTTTGAACAGTGCATTTGATTCATTACTGACAGAATTATTATTATTTATTGTCTTTGATAGCAGTTTATTCACTCTTTAAATTTGACATGCCTTCAATAGATAGTATATATTGTCTATTGGATTGATTTTTGTGGTTGATGTTACTGGCTCAAATTTATAAGAATGTACATTATGTACAGATAAATAAGTTATCTTGGCATAGTAAACTAAAGCACTACTTCCTGTCGATTGAAAACAACTCAAAATCTCATCATAGGATTTATACTAAAAAATTGACTTTTGATAGAGATGTCTCTATCAGAATGGAGTGCATTTCGTTCAATTTCCGATCGGAAATTGAAAGAAGTTTAACAATCAACCAATATTGTGAGTTCACATTAAACCTAATTAATATTTTTGGAATGTCAATATGGCAAGAGAATCTACATACCTTATACACTGCTACATAAGATTCCCTTAAAAATGACTTTGTTTGGAAGCCCTTTGATTTTTTTGTGTCGTAATGTTTTATTCCATTATGTCAATGAATAATAGAAAATTTACTTTGAATCCAAACAGAAAAGAAATTCATTGCACAAAGAGGAAACATGCGGTGCTGCTTCCATTAGATATGTTCTGATTTTATATTCTTAATTCTGGTATTTAGTTAACAAAAACAAAATTTAAACTAATCGGGTTTTCGTTATTACAAATAAAACGTTCCTTAATCGCTAGATAACAATTATCCACATTCCTAAACAAAAGGAGGTAAATCACAATTGCATAATGTCCCGCCTTCACCCATTTTACACCAATCGATGCAAAGTTCGTCCCAATTCGGTGTTGTGGTTTGGTAATCCAGATCTGTTGCTAAATCGGAAACATGCTCTGCAGTACACTGACTACAACCGTTCAGCTGAATTCTAGCAGACGCACAAAACACTCGGCACACATCATCGTGATCAGGATGTAGTTGTGGTGGTTGCTTGAGCGCACAGCCACATTTTTGTGAACCTGTGAAAAATATTTAAAGTTATTAGTAATGTTTATGAAGTTTATAACACTTAACATATAATCGAACTCTCTCAATAATTTTTTAAACAAAATCAGTCATCAATTTTTTTTTCATTTAACTTTTTTTTCGGTTTAGAACTCGAAAAAAAAATTCGATGCACATTTTCTGATTTGATTTTCTTAAGTTCCACGTTCACAAAAAAGAGACTATTTCAAAAGTTTATAGACATGCAATGTGTGTCCTTTTTTAGGCTTTCAAATAAGCGATCCCAAGAAAAAACCAAACTTATTGATTATTCAATGAAAAATATTAAAAGTTAATAAACAAATAAAAGTATTCCGGATGTGAGCCAATTTTTTTATTTCCTTAGAGTATAAAGATCAATACCTTCGAAGCAGTGACTCGCTCGGATACGGGTTTAACTTGTAGCGCCACTGATCGAATCCTCAGCTTAACAGCTTATTGTTAGTAGCGTTTCAGTTAAGATCGTGATGTAAAAATTTAAAGATCGCCGTTGTAATGCATTCAACATTAAGAATCATGATAGCGAAAATCAAAAACATCTACTGGAAAATTTTGATATTTTCGTAAGCAATACAATCTTAGGCTCTTTTTGTGAACGCGGAATTTCAAAAAATCATTTCTCGAAAATTAAACGTATCATATTGAAATAAAACAATCGCATCGAATATTTTTGAGTTTATAGCTCAAAATTATAGCTAACTGTAGCTAGCCGAGTGTCATATACCATTCGATTCAGCTCGACGAACTGAGCAAGTGTGTGTGTGTGTGTGTGTGTGTGTGTGTGTGTGTGTATGTATGTGTGTTGTCAACTAAGAGGTCGAGATCTCAGAGATGGCTGGACCGATTTTGATTAAACTAGTCGCAAATGAAAGGTCTCCCCGTCACCCAGAACGCTTTTGAATGGTTTTGAGATCGGATGTTTACTTTTTGAGTTATACGAAGTTTTATGACAAAATTTTCAGTTTTTTGACAGTATCTGTCACATTTGACCTTGAAAAAAGAATATGTTTCCAGACATAGATTTCGCACGGTAATAGTTATCCAACAAGTCATAGATTGGTAAAATCCGTCCATTTTTAACGGAGATATCGATATTTTTGTGTAAGCGACTTTTCCCCCTATTCCAGCAGTAGAAGTTTTGAGCGCTGTATGACAAAGCAATGCTTGGGAGCAACGTAAAACACGATTTTTTAATACTGTTACATACAATTGTTTCTAAGTATCAAAAAGACTGTGTACAGTATCCTTTTTCATTACATTTTGCCTCGGACCGATTTTAGCACGGTTTGTTTTTGGCAACATAATCGTTCGAATATGACATATGTAAACCAAATAATGGCAGCATTTTCCAGTTGAAAGCAATTCCATAATTATATTGATTTAAACTACTTACAGCAATAAATGCTCGAAGAACATATAAACCATATACCATTCGAATCAGTTCGTCGAGATCGGCAAATGCGCGTGTGACAAATAATTTCACTCAATTTTTTTCGGAGATGACTCAACCGTTTTCTACAAACTCAGATTCATACAAAAGTCGTATGCTTCTAAACAAGGTTCCTGAATTATGTTTGGATCCGATTTATGGTTCCGGAACTACAGGATGATATGTGAAACGAAATTAAAATGGTGGACCCATTTTTCTCGTAGATGGCTAACTGATCTAAAATTCAAATGAAAAGTTTTAAGATCCTATAAAACATCTTGCTTTTCAGTCAGATCCAACTTCCGATTTAGGGGATACAGGATGATTAGTATAAAAATGTCTATTTCACATAATTAATCAGGTTTATCGGGTTTACAGGTTTGAATAGTCGATAACCAAATAAACTTATTTCAGTTTTAGTGGTATTCAGTTTTCGATTTGGATTTATTTCGCACTACAATTTCTCAAAGATAGTAATACTGATTTTCAAACATTTTGAAACAAATGTAAACTAAACAGCTATTCAGGTGTTTTTATCTGACTTCGGCTACACCGATTTTCGAATTCCGGTTCCAGTACGAATCGTTTCTCAAAGCTCAATCGTTTTCTAAAATAAAGCCAGATTACTTCGACATATCATGGAATGTTAAATCGGTTATTACACGTTTAGATTCAAATTCGATCCGATTTGCAGTTTAGACAATACAGAGTAATGAGTGATTAAAATCTCAAATTGCTGCTTAAATCGGCGGTCATTAAAATAGTGTCATGAGAACTGAAACACCGAAGAATGTTCATGTAAAAAACACATACGGATTGATAAAAAAGGTATCATCTCACTGCTAGGTGGATTAAGCACGTTTTTATGGTGTAAGTGACATTCCATTTATGCATTAGATTTTCATTTTGAAAGTTAAAAGCTCAGTGATATATATATATATATATATATAGATATATATATATATATATATATATATATATATATATATATATATATATATATATATATATATATATATATATATATATATATATATATATATATATATATATATATATATATATATATGAATTCAATGAATTCAAACCTTTTAACTTAAACGTTTATTTCATTATTATTCCATGTCAGCACCAGCCAATCAGAATGCATTCTGAGAAAGAAAACTGCATCGGTATAAAGGATAACTAATTCAATCGGTATCAAAGATAATATTTCAACTTTTTTTCCATTATTTGCTGTACATCGTTTGTTGAAGCAAGACATACGGGAGAGCAATACCGAAGACTTCGCGCTTTTCGCATGAAACGAGCAACAGAATTGTGCAAAGGAACTTTGGGAGAACACTTTTCAACGGCGGTTCGCGTTTCCAGTGTGCAGCAGAGAAGGTGATCAAAGCTTCATGGGAACGCTGCGTTTGAAAAAACCGCTGCTCAGTTGAGATGCCCGGAATTTGAGTCGTAATTCATTGTTAGTTCCAAATGCACCTACTGATTTCGCCTGTAATCGATTGTTTCATCTTATTTGGTTAGTTTCCACTGGATTCCGGGTACAATGAATTTCGAGTCAATTTCCGGACGACTTTCCCGATTTTACACACCAAGAGCCATCTCAGTTCTGTCTAAATGCAGTTTCCTTAGGACATGGCAATTCAAGGCACTTTTCAGTCCCAGAGATCATCAATTTTCTCTTACTAAAAGCATCGGATTGTTCAAAATGGAAGCTGGAAAAAGCTTGCGCCGTTACCAACACATTCAATTATGACAGGCAACGCTCACACGCAATGCGAAAATGAAAGTCCTAAATCCACACTTGTTAAAAAAGTGTTTTTTTCTAAATATTTCTTGGCGTGTTAAGAAATCAAGTACGCCCCATTTGTTCCTTAAAAATTTAGAGCATAAATATGAAATGTGTCGTCATATGACAAGTGCGTTTGTTAGTTTTCATGTAATGGAATTGTGGATTGCTGAATAACACTATTCGATTCATGTACGAAAAGGGTTAAGTCAACGTAAACGAAAAGAATATTTTTATTAAATGTACAAAGTATAGATCTTAGAAAATAAATCCTATATTTATCCAATTATTAGTAACTTAATATCTAAGAGATGACAAAACACTGATAAACTCATTCGTTCTAGATAAAAATATAATCTATATGATATTTAATGGTGAAATCTGTTACAATCGATTTGTTTTTAATCAGTTAATAAGTGTTTGTCTGACAGTCAAATTATAAGTGTCTAGCTAATTCACTTTTGAGTGTAATGGATTTGGAATGTATCATCTTTTTCGTTGATAAAATTCAAGTGCTATATCTATAAGTTTTAATACGCGGCGAAATTAAGTGTACAGTGTAAGTTTCAGCTAGTCATTGTTATTCGTATTCACGTCAATTCGGGTATGTCTCTGACATTGCCCATTTTCATATCAGCGGTGGCACCTTTTGTTCGTTTGGTGCACTCATTACGAAATTATCTTATGTCGTTTTCGCTTGAGAAAACTGAAACTGACCCAGGGTAGTTTCATCAAACAAACACTTTTCACGAAATTGCGTTTTGATTTCGCACTTAGCAACGAGGGTTTGAGCAAACCTGATATAAAAACCAGGTTCGAAATTGACTCGATTTTCAGTTCAACAACGTTGAAACTAGGTTCGAAACTGGCTTCAAACAAACGGATTGACAGCAGTTAGAGTAGAAACTGGGTTAGGTTTGGCATCAAGCGAAAACGACATTATTAGCCATCCACTGGTATCGTCATTGTTTTTGTCTTCCCGGCCGTATGCGGTTTATTTTGTGGACTGTCTTGGACGGGGTGTAAAAGCACTTTGATCAATTTTTGAATTTGTAAAAAAGCATATGACTTTTTTGCAGTGTAAAGATTTTTTAGAGTGCCTGATATATTTTCTACAACTTTTCTTCTACATCATTTTTCTACCAATAACAGTTACAATTTGAAAAAAAGCTGTCATGCATTTATAAATCAACCCTTGAAAAATCATTCTTAAGTCGAATTTGCATCTTCATTAGAACAAAACCTACCAGGTTTGTCCTATTGAAGACGTGCCATCCAAATCGAAGCAAGTCAAAGTTCGCATGACATATGCCGTATATTTTCATTAGAAACAGGATTTGTTTAAATCGTCTGATTAGGTTATACTAACAGTTCGGCTGAAAAGTTCGTATCGTTTAATAGAAACACACATTTTTTTTGCCAAAATTCGTTTTTATTATTCAACATAATTGCCATCAGAGGCGATACAGCGATTATAGCGATCTTCCAACATTTCGATACCATTTTTGTAGTACGATTTGTCCTTTGCCTCAAAATAGGCCTCAGTTTCAGCGTTTACCTCTTCATTGCTTCTAAATTTTTTACCAGCGAGCATTCTCTTGAGGTATGAGAACAGGAAAAAGTCACTGGGGGCCAAATCTGGAAAATACGGTGGATGAGGGAGCAATTCGAAGCCCAATTCGTTCAATTTCAGCATGGTTTTCATCGACTTGTGACACGGTGCATTGTCTTGATTGTGAGCTCACGCGGCACCCATTTTGCACAAAGCTTTCTCATATCCAAATATTCGTGAACAATATGTCCAACACGTTCCTTTGATATCTTTAGGGTGTCAGCTATCTCGATCAACTTCACTTTACGGTCATTGAAAATCATTTTGTGGATTTTTTTCACGTTTTCATCGGTAACAGCCTCTTTTGGACGTCATCGCAGTGCTCATCGTCTTCGGTGCTCATATGACCAGTACGAAATTTTGCAAACCACTTACGAATTGTTGCTTCGCCCGGTGCAGAGTCTGGATAAATTTCATCAAGCCATTTTTTGGTATCGGCGGCACTTTTTGTCGTGAATACGACTTACTTTACTAAGGGGCGCCTTTTCAAAATTTACCCTCTGAGAGAGTGATAAGTTTTTGATCGTGAATATCTCTTGTTGTATCTAACGAAGCAACATAATTTTTGCTACATGCCATCGGATATATGATCACAATTTTATGATAAAATTTTTAGTTTTGTGACATAATCTCAAATAATTCAAAATTAAACCTTTTCTGAAATGTTTGGTATAAACGAGTATCAAAGAGTATAATTCATAAGGCGCGTTTGATTTCTCGTATTTTTAAAGCTCATAGCTCAGTGATCTGTGATCGGATTTATATAATCTAACTACCAATAGAATCGAATTTTTTCAACTTAAACGTGTATAGCAACAGCATTGAAGTATTTCAATAGGAGGACGGGTACAGCGTGATGGGAGCGACATTAATGTTAAAGCCTCTATAATTGAAACAAAAAAAGTATTTCAATAGTACACTATTAAAAAACCTGTCTCATTTGACCCATGTCAACACCAACCAATCAGAACGCGTTCTGAGGAAGAGAACTAAATATCTGCTTGCTCGAGAAAAATGTTCCGAACAGTGCTTAATATTGGGGTGAGTTCCACAATTCTGAAAGGCAGGAATGAATCCCGTACAGCATCCTAATAGTTTCTTTCAATGAAATGCAAATCCGAAATGAAATAATCGACATTAAAATTCTGTGTGCGGCTATTTTTATAACCGTTAGGACCGCCCATTAGTGAAAAAGCTACAAACGAAATCACGTAAAAAAAGCCTCTTAATAAAAATTGGATCATTATGGATTCTATCGCCACTGCGAGCAAATGTATTGTGTGTCGTTTGCAAAGCTAGTTTCGCTTTCGACAAGAGCGATTACGTCACAGCTGCTAGTCGTTCGCATTGGTGAAAAAACAACGAAAAGAGGTTAACGGTGGAGAGCATCACACAAAATCAGCGGTTCTAATGGCTCTAAAAGTTTTCTTAAGAACTATTAGGATTTCTTCTTCGCAAATCGAAGATAAATATCCTAAGTTTAGTGCAAATCTAGAACACTTTGATTAGATTTGTGCACAATTTATCAACTAATTGATATTCGGAAGTGTTAAGGAACATGTCAGTTGTTTTCGTATTCACAACATCCAGTTATGTCTATGACATTACCCACCCGCCTTTTTTCATCAAAAAGTAGTGTTTCATCAACACACGAAATTTCTTTTTTTCCATTTTTTTCACAATAACAAAAGTAGCTTCACTCAAAATTCAATATCTCCCAAACTAATAATCAGACAGCTGTCAAATTTATACACCTATCTTTTAAAGGTTGGTACTAACTGAAAATGGTACGGATTTAATTCTAGTGGCGCCCTCTCATAGAAACGATACGAACTTTTCAGCCGATCTGTTATTTGAGTACTATTGAGTACTATCGATCTATATTGATCACACTTACCTAACCCATTTGCACATAAAGTTGAACAAACTTCATTTTGAGTTCCAGTTGTTAATTTAAGTATGTTGACTTCTTTGGTAGTTTCATGTTCCAGGCAGGACAGCCCGCAGGCTGGCCCTCCGTAACCTTCACTGAAAATATAATGGAATCGAATATTATAACAAATGCTTTTGAGTTAACGGGTATAGTTTGACGAGTTTAACTCACTAATTAGACAAATACTACTGTGATTATGAATAATGTTTTTGTTGAATTTCATCTACAGGTTGATGGTTTCTAGATCTCAACTCATGTTGTTATCATACGTTTAAATATTCATCAATTTACCAAGGTCAAGTGTAGAACATGTTTAGCAGTTACAATTGCAATATTTTTCGTTATAATACCATTATTATACAACGCATTCATCAATTATAAAACCAGCGTAAATTCTACAAATAAGAGCCAGCACATTAGTTTCAAGAACTACATTCCCCAAAGCAAACGGTACTTGAGAGATGCGCATAGTTTTGTTGGATGGTGCCATCTTTGAAAATTAGCATTTTTTACAAATGGGAAATCAATTAGCGCAAGACTGAAAACTCTCGTTTTCTCGCGTCGAAAGGTGTTCCAATATATGGGTTTTACTAGTTGAAGACCAAATGAGACGCTTCGGTTATAATGGTCCTCAGTTTCCGGTAGTACCGAAGTACCGAAAGTGTAGAAAAACTCTTACAAATGGAAATCACCTGGATTTCTCATGGATAGTTAGATTCAAACGAAAGGTCTTATGGTTTCATAGCTTACTATGAAATTTTAGACGGATTCGATTTCTAGTTCCGGAAGCATAGAACGATGAATGTTAAAATTTTATCCCTTCATTTAAAATGACGACGCAAACTGCGTAAACAAATTGGAAACTGATATTCATGCTTAGTTCATGGTCATACAAACATAATTGGCTGTTCCGATACCCTAACATCCCAAAATGGAAGTTGAATTTCTCATACTGACGGGATTAACTAGGTGGTTTAAAACAGAGTTTGCTACACTATAACCACGTCGCTCGACAACTGCGAGTTTAAAGCGCAAAACACCGGTAAGGCCATTCCCAAAAAGATTTCGTACTATACTCGATTGACAATGCCTCTGTAACAAAAAACAACTTTTTATCAGAACCCTGGGAACCCCTAGTGTTATATACCATTCGATTAAGCTCGACTATATCAGAAAAGGTTCAGTGTGAGTATGTAATCTTTCATAGATTTTTTTTACGCCGCTCAAATTTCTCTGGTATGATCCAATTTCAACAATCTAAAGCTCGTTTAAAAATTACTATTAGATCATTGATTAAACTCAAAAATCAAATCCTTGCACGGAAAGACCGAAATCAGCATTTTTTGCGAAAAAATTAGTTGATTTTCTGATTTTAGTTAGTTATTTTTTGAGACAACTAAAAAAATCTTGCTTTTGCTAATTTAGATTTTTTAATTCTAACTTCCTTAATACTAATAAAATATTTGTTGTCAGTCGGTGTTGAACAGTCGTTCGCACCGCACGCGTATAGCTCTTGGCTCCTGGAATTTTTTTCTGGCTACCTAGAGTTTCATTGATTCAAGGCTTCAGTCTTTTTCAAGGCTACCTGAATCACTAACTAAGTGACTAAGTGATATTAGAGTGACTAAGTGATACAAAGAGTGTCTAAGAAATTAATCAGCCTTTTTTAAGGCTAGCTAGGAGTCTAATCGAAGACTAATTTAGCCTAGTTAATTTAATTTAAAATTTCATTGATTTCAAAAATGCCTGCATCCAACCGGAAATGCAACAAGCCTAAGGCTAAAAATAATTCAATACGGAATAAATCACAATCCGTTATTCAACATATTTCTAATAACATTCACGATCTTATAGAATCTGAATGTAAAAATAAAAGACAACGGACGGATTTCCCTTCCGTTGATCCTATGCCGTCTAACAATATTTACGAGATTCTTCCTGAATCCGATTGTAGCGACATAGAAGAAAATTCTTCAAAAATTCCCAAAATGGACGCTTGTCGTTCTGGGAAGAAACATCAATCTATGCCACCAGTGACAGTGATGATTTCCGACTTCAAAGCATTCCGTACTGAGCTTTCTACTTTTCTCCCGGAAGTAAAAGTCTCATTTCAAATCGGACGAAGAGGAGAATGTCGAGTCTTGGTGGATGGATTGGAAGATTACGAACGTCTTATTCGATATTTGTCCGAGAAACTTCATAAATTTTATTCATATGATATAAAATCAGACAGACCCTTCAAGGCTGTCTTGAAAGGATTATCAAATGATCAAAGTATTGATGAAATTAAAAATGAACTGAAAGAATTGCTTGGTTTTGCCCCTTCCCAAGTAATACTTATGAAAAAAAGAGCGAATGGTACTTCTAAACCACGCTCTGGAATTTCCCATGAACTTTACCTAATACACTTCAATCGAAGTGATGTAAACAATTTGAAAACTTTAGAAAAAGTACGTTTCATTTCCCACATTAAAATTCATTGGGAACATTATAAACAGCATAATCGTATTGCAAACTTAACGCAATGTCGTCGTTGCCAAGGCTTCGGTCATGGAACCAAAAATTGTCATATGGATATACGGTGTTTGAATTGTGGTAAATCGCATTCGAAAGACGTTTGTCCAATGAATGAAACCACTGATAAATTTTCATGTTCAAATTGCAATGGAAATCATAAATCCAATTATTTGAAATGTCCTGTCAGGGAAAAAATTTTAAACGCTCGTTCGCTTCGACAACAAGTCAAATCAACGACCTTAAATTTACAGAACATACCTGAAAATCAAAAAACCGTTACAAGTGCCACGCCTAATTCTTCTAAGGCACTGATTTCTTCTAAACAAAAAACAGGTACGCCTGCCAATTCGTCTTCTAACGAAAACAATTTATTGACAGGTAGATCGACCTCGTCATCATCTTCTTCTAATGTCAGTTATGCTGGTATATTAGGTAGAAATCTATCACCTATTTCTTCTATTGTAAATAATCAAAACACAGGACCGCCTTGCAGTTCTTCTTCTAACGAAAACAATTTATTAATAGGTAGATCGGCCAAATCATCTTCTTCTAATGGCAGTCTACCTTCCAATATTCCTTCAATGCCATTCGCTTCTTTAAATGAAGTTAATTTTAGCGATATAACTGAAAATAAAACGATCTACCTACAAGATCAACTTTTTCAAATGATTATCCGAATGAATTTGACTTCATCACTTTTTGAAGCATTTCAAATCGGATGGCAATTTGCAAATAATATTATAATGAATTTAAAATTTAACAGTGATGTTAAATAATTATTTGAATATTTTAAATTGGAATGCTCGATCTTTGAAATCGAGTGAAGATGAATTTTATAATTTTCTCAAAGTTCACAAAATTCATGTTGCCATTGTGACAGAAACTTTTCTTAAACCAAATGTAAAATTGAAAAGTAATCCACATTATGTGGTTCATCGATTTGACAGGTTTACTGGAATGGGTGGTGGAGTTGCCATTTTTGTCCAACGGCAAATTAAACATCGAATTTTACCTTCTTTCAATACTTGGGAATCGAAGTTGAAGCCATTCATGGAATTTATTTCATCGCTGGAGCATATTTGCCATTCCAATGCACCGGCGAACAATTAAATTCTTTAAAGGCGATTTGCAAAAACTTACAAGATATCGATCGAAATTTTTCGTAATAGGGGACTTAAATGCTAAGCATGTCCAGTGGAATTGTAGGCAAAATAACAGTAATGGTAAAATACTTCATAATCAACTCTCAGCTGGTTACTTCACAGTTCTTCATCCTCTTCCGTGAAAAACCCATCTTGTTTCTCTTCCGTGAAAAACCCATCTACAATTGATCTGGTTCTAACGGATCAAAGTCACATTTGTAGTCAACCGATTACACATGCTGACTTTGACTCAGATCATCTTCCTGTAACATTCAGACTTTCCAACGAAGCTATAATTAATCCAATTAGTTCTATTTTCAACTATCATAGAGCTAATTGGTTGGATTACAGATCTCACATTGAAAATCATGTGGATCATGAAACTATTTTAGAAAATTCTGCGGACATCGACACAGCAATTGATAATTTGAATCATTATATTATCGAAGCTAGAAATCTTTCAATTCCCAAAGCTCAAACTAAATTAAATTCTCCTATCATCGATGACAATCTTCAACTGCTCATTCGGTTGAAGAATGTTCGTCGACGACAATATCAACGTTCTCGTGATCCTGCTATGAAAAACATAGTTAAGGATTTACAAAAAGAAATTAAACATAGATTTACTCTTTTGCGAAATGAAAATTTCGCTAAAGAAGTTGAACAAATTAAACCATATTCTAAACCTTTCTGGAAACTTTCTAAGGTTCTTAAGAAACCTCAGAAACCAATTCCTGCTCTCAAGGAAGGAAATCAAATACTTCTTACAAACGGCGAAAAAGCTCAAAAACTTGCTCAGCAGTTCGAGAGTGTCCACAATTTTAATTTAAACGTTGTGAGTCCTATTGAAAATGAAGTCTCACTGAAATATGATCATATTTCAACCCAAGTGTTATCACACGATGACATTATTGAGACGAATTTTGATGAAATTAAATCAATTATTAGGAAACTCAAAAACATGAAGGCTCCTGGTAATGATGGAATTTTTAATATTCTTATTAAAAATCTTCCCGATGTTGCCTTGAGACTCCTGGTTAAAATTTTCAACAAGTGTTTTTCATTAGCTTACTTCCCAAAAAGATGGAAAAACGCTAAAGTAATTCCTATCCTAAAACCTGATAAAAACCCAGCAGAAACATCAAGTTATCGCCCAATTAGCTTACTTTCTTCAATCAGTGAACTTTTTGAAAAAATTATCTTGTTGAGAATGATGACTCATATAAATGAGAATTCAATTTTTTTTACCAGAGCAGTTTGGATTTCGTCATGAACATTCAACTACTCATCATCTTGTCAGAGTAACGAACATGATAAAATCAAATAAATCTTCTGGGTTATCCACTGGAGTTGCTCTTCTAGACATAGAAAAAGCATTCGACAGTGTTTGGCACAAAGGTTTAATAGCAAAAATGTCTGATTTCCAGTTTCCTATTTATTTGATCAAAATGATTCAAAATTATTTAACTGATCGTACTCTTCAGGTTAGCTATCAGAATTGTAAATCTGAATTGCTACCCGTACGAGCCGGTGTTCCGCAGGGTTCGAGCGTAGCTCCAATCTTGTATAATATTTTCACTTCTGATCTTCCAAATCTACCCGTCGGTTGTCAGAAATCGCTATTCTGTGACGACACAAGTCTGTTAGCCACAGGTAGAAATTTAAGAGTGATCTGCAGTCGCCTTAAAAGAAGCTTAGATATTTTCAGTGATTATTTGTCAAAATGGAAAATTAAACCAAATGCAGCAAAAACGCAATTAATTATCTTTCCTCATAAGCCAAGAGCTTCTTTTCTTAAACCAAACAATAATCACATTCTCAAATTGAATGGCTAGGAATTGACATGGTCTGATCAAGCAAAATACTTAGGTTAAACGTATGACAAAACCCTCACTTTCAAGGATCACATTGAAGGAATCCAGGCAAAGTGTAATTAATATATTAAATGTTTATATCCTCTTATAAACAGAAATTCTAAGCTCTGTCTGAAAAACAAATTATTAATTTATAAACAAATTTTCAGACCAGCCATGCTTTATGCAGTACCAATTTGGTTAAGTTGTTGTTCCACCAGAAAGAAAACGCTTCAAAGGATTCAGAATAAAATTCTGAAAATGATTTTGGAGCGTCCTCGCTGGTTTAGTACAAATGAGTTACACAGACTCACAAATATAGAACCATTAGATGTAATGTCACATAATATTATAAGCAAATTCCGACAAAAATCGATGCAATCTTCAATTGAATCGATTAGCTCTCTGTATTAGTTAGTAAGTTAGTATATAAGTTCCTTTTCCCCATTACACAATACAAGTAGGTTTAGAGTTTTCCCTACACAAAAATCACAGAATTGCGGAAGCAAATGATGTCTTCATGGTAATAACCAAATCATATATATAATAGGGCTGAAAAGTCATCACTTGTGGCTGAACACCCAATTTAAATCTTAATAATTTAGTTTTAACTCATATTCCAATAAAAAGTTATTAAAAAAAATGTAAGCGTTGAAGTGCACTTTTTTGAATTACCAGAATCAATCATGAAATTATAATGTTCCAAAAGTTTGCTCAATCAAATGAATAACGGGAGGAAAGCATTATCCCACCACTAAATGAATTAGAAAGCGATTTGATCAATTTTGTCAATTAATAGGGATCAGGTGTTCATAATTAAAATCTAAATACGCTCGCCTGCAGTCGGTGTAGCATCTGAGCATAGCTTATTGTCGTGCAGATATTTGTATGCTGACATTCCTAGGACGATGTTTTCATCTAGGATGCACAAGAATATTATTCAAACCATTTCATATTTCATGGTTTTGGTTGAAATATCATACGAAAATCTTGGCTCTCTATCAACACAACAAAAACGAAATGCCAAAATTTGAACATTTGTCACTAAACTTACTCGGTAGCCAAGCTTGGAAAAAATCCTTCCTTGTTTTTATCAGTAAGTGCATATTAAAACGTATCACGATAAATTTTTCAAGTATTCTCGGTAGCCAGCTACGACAAACACATGATAATAGCATCATAACTATTTCTAAAAACAACAACAACCAACTACAAAAAAATAATAATATTCAATAGCGAAAACATTTTTGTCTTGCTAATTCCCCGTTTCGGATCACTGTGCATTGGAGTCTTAGTTTTCGTAAATCTTTCAAAAGAAATGAAGTATAATTTCTCCATTTTTAAAACAATTTACCTCGTTTTTCCGAATCTGAATAAAATTTCATAGCTGGTTATGTGACTATGCGACCTTTCACATACATCTTGAGAGTTTTTAGGAAAATTAAGTGCGCTTTGTTATACACTTTTTACTCCGCAATTCCGGATCCAGATAAAATTTGAAATCAGATTATGGCACCTTTCATTGGAAATCAAGTTTATGAAAGCGGTCTCTAAGAAAGAGAAATCCATGTGAACTTTATTTAAATTGCACATTTTACCCAATTACTTCAAAACCGGAAATCAGTTCTTGACAAACTTTAAAAGCCGATTATGAGATTATAAGAACTTTCATTTGAATCTTATTTTATGGAAGTCGAATTAGTGGTCTGTAATGCCGTTTTTGTTTTTAGCGCTGCACCGGTGTATTGTAGCAGAGACTATATTCGCTCCAATTTGGTGTAATCAAAGCATCCTTTTCTGGCCTACACCTGTGAAGTGCCACCGTTAAAAAAGAAAATGCCATAAGACAATCAAGAGAACTTATTTTTTTCGTTTTTGTCTTTCTCATATAGAAAGGTTATGCTATCACTGTGAAAATCGATATTCGACTCAGTTCGTCGAGTCCGTAAAATGTCTGTATGTGTGTATGTATGTATGTAAAAATTTTTTGCACACACTTTTCCGAAGGTGATAAGTGCAAAAAATATGAAAATAAGTGCACTTACTTTTCTCAGAGACGGCTGAACCAATTCTTACAAACTTAGATTCAGATGAAAGGTACAATTGTCCTTTACAAAGCTTCTGAATTATATGTATATTAATCCGACTCTCGGTTCCGGAGTTACATAATGATTAGTGAAAAAAAATCTTATTTTAACTTACTTCCTCATTCATCCGGATCCGACTTCCGGTTCCGGAATTATATGGTGAAGTGTGTTAAAAATTTTATACCGTCACTTGAAGCGGCGAAACAAAACACGTAAAAAATGTCTTAACTTGCCTCGAAACTATTCCAATCGGTAGCCATTGTCAATATCTCGGTTTTTGATTCCGGAAACACCGGAAATAAAAAGTAAAATAATTTCTAAACTTGCCTCAAAACTATTTCAATCGGTAGTTATTGTCAGTAGATGGCCAAACATAAATTTGGCTTTCTTGTTTGTTCTTGGGTTTTTGATGAATGGCTGATGAAGATTGTAGCCATAGACTCAAAAATGGATCCCAGTCACTTTCCTCGAACCAACTTTGATTATACCGGTTCCCAGATTCCAATTTCGGAAGTACCTCTTTTCGTTCCTTAGAGATGGCCTAACCGACCTGAGTACTGTTTCACTCTGTAAGTTATACTAGTTTATGGACAAACCTTTTTGTTTTTAGTATCAAAGAAAATTATTTTGATGAATACCACACATTTATATATGAGAATATGTGAGATGTGAGAAAGGTATCATTACACCACTAGGCAGATTAAAACAGGTTTCAACCTGTTCTACCCCGTTACTCCGATACTGGAACTCGGATTCGAATTAAATTCAACAGCACTACGAAACCTTTCATTTGAATCTAATTGGTCCAGCCATCACCGAGAAAATCTAGTCCGCATTTGTATTGCGTGCGTACATACATACACACACATACAGACATTTACTGATTTCGACGAACTGATTCGAATGGTATATTATACTCGGCTTTTCAGGCATTGGTTGAGAAGTAACATTGCATTACCTCTCTATATGCGATAGACAAAAATATTAAACTATCTGTTGGCATAACAACATGAGTTTGTAAATAAAAAAATCTTCTAATGGCTTATCACGTCAACTAAACCACAGATAACAGATATACAGGCTCACATATGAACTGTGTGTAAAATTTGCTCCATCAGCGTGGCGAACACTTGCAGGCACTACGATCGACACGAGGTGTCACCACGATTTGGGTGCCGCTTTCACATGAGCCACAATTTTGGGTGCAATCACAGATTACAGACATACAGGCTCGAACAAGATTTTTCAAAATCCTGTGTAAATTTCAAATTTGCTATACGTTGGAAACACTACTGCCACCTACACGACTATTCACCGCGATCTTTCAAAACGTTCCACTACGTTCCGGAACGATAACAAAATCTTCACGCTAGATTTTTGTTTTGCTGTTGATTAAAATGGTAATTTTATTATTGTTTTATTCAGATCGAATTCTCGTGTGATTTATGCTACATGAAAATAAATTTGTCTCTAATACTTAGGGGAATCGTGTGATAAGTGTTAAAATTGTTATAGTTCGATTATTCATGTAACAGACAGGAGGATTTTGTTATCGTTCCGGAACGAAGTGGAACTTTTTGGGTTAGGCCACCGACTTACAAACATACCTTATGAATAGAAATCTCACGTCTCCACAACAACTGATACGCACTAACAATGCAGTTTTTCAATAAATGCATCGATAAAGTGTTTTTCTGCTGTACCTAAATATATCCTATAATGTCAACCTAAAACTGAACTGCTCAAACTTAAGTAACCGTCATAAAGCTATGGATAAAACAGTTCGATATAATCCGAACGACCTTGTCAGCGTTCTTGACAATAGAAATCCAGTAAACTGTCCCCAATTGTGTAATTGATGCATAATGTAATCTCAAGAAATTGATTTAAAACTTTATCAAGCTTGGTCTATAAAGGTTTAAGATCATATCATTTTGATTCAAGTGACTAGTAGTTATGTAAAAAGTTGAGAAACACTTCGTCTTTTCAAGGAAGTATGACCCCGATGGACTCAAGTATCAGATTGGTCGTCTTAGTTTCGACTCTCAAGTACCTCGGTACCTGTGTTATTTCCAAATGCACATAAGTGGACACATTAGGTATCTGATAACGAAATGCCAACAAAAAAAATGTTTTTCAAACATTTACAGGATACTGTAGAGGTGCTCACCTGGAAGATCAAATAAAGCTATACCAATTAACAATACTTTCAGTGATGGATTTTTGTAAACACTTATGTAATTATAACAAATCCAGTGTCGTATGTAATGAGGCGGGTGTTTGTCTATTGAAAGTTTTTGAGAGCTCTCAGGTCTGCTAAGCGATGTGAGATGACTAACATATAGATTATTGATATCTTTGAAAGGCTTGTCGAGCTTCAGCCCCCGTCAAGATTCGTGGCAGCGTATTTCAACCTCATGTCACAAAAAATCAACCCATTCAGATATATTCCCAGTAAATTATTTCGGTTTTTTCGATACTGTCTGCTTAAGAAAATATTTCAGTAAATTCGTTCTACGCTTGGCTTTCTCTTTTAGAAAGGCTATATATTCGCTGTGAAAACCGATTGGTTTATTGAGCCCCGAAAGCTCGAGTGTCTTACATTATTCGATTTAGTTCGCCGAGATCAGAATATGGTTGTGTTTGAACTTGGATGTGTGTAATGCACGATCGAAATTCAAAAACTTGAATTCAAAGGAAAGGTCTAATAATTCCAAATAGTTTTGTTAAACTCTTTATACATCCGACTACTGGTTCCGAAATTACAACTTTCATGCTATACACGTCAAAAAAGACAAAAAAAAGATAACAAGTTCTTTTTGTTAATACCGCTTCACGAATACCCAGGCCCGTACCCAGGATTTCAGTTCGGGAGGGGCCCTAAGATTAAAAAATAATGTTACTGAAGATTGTTTATATACCTAATTCTCGGTGTGCCTTTTACGGCTGTTTTTAACATACACTTTAAACTTTTCTACTGGAAGTGATATTGTATTACATTTCATTACGTTTACAGTCTTGTTTTTTCTGTAACACATGTCTGAGACATTCTAAATAATTATATGTTTTTGATTTCGGGATGGCCAGGGCACCTCGGACTCCCCCTCTGGGTACGTGACTGCGAATACCAGTTCCGCTAATAATGGAAGTAGTGAATGAAAATTTGTAAAATCGAACTGTCACAAATCAAAGTGATGGTTTAGTTTATTTTCAAAATTAGTTTCAAATGAAAAGAATTTTGGTTTCATCTTGAGGCGGCCCTCAAAATTATTGTAATCTGAACTGATTGGTGATAAATCCACTCCGGTTATACCGGTTTTCGATTCCAGGTAATTCGGAAGTAATCGTCAAAGAACGTCGAAATTTAACTCACATTAATCCATGACATGGGAACGATAATGTTAACGGCATAGTTCCACCACAAGGTGCACTAAAACTTGTGAATCTAAATCGGCAATACCATTTGTATATTCAGGAATTTGAACATTTCTTAATATTTAATCTTTATATTCAAATATCATCCATTTTGCGTCTGTTTAGCGGGTTGTTGAACCGTTTGGTGACGTTAGCGGTTCAATATAAACTGCTACGCACTGATGAGTCGAAGACAAAACGTAAACAGAAATACTCGACTAAATTTTGTTTCTTTTAAGATCGAAATAATAGATAGCAAATCAAAATAACTGCAGCTTATTGAAGTATGCCTTCGATAAGAGTAGAAATAGATAGCAGATTTCACATTTTCATTTTTCATCATCGAGTTTAAAAAATAATCAAATTGGATACAAAACTTTGTTATAAATCATAATTTTTAATTTTAAAAGACTGCACTCGATTTATAATGTAAATAACAATTGCATGGTCAACAGACTTCTGAGACACTGAGGATGAATGCAAAGAGCAGTATCTGTTTGCCACTATTACGTTAGTATCATAACGAAATAGTTTTTTTTTTAATAGCGGAGTCTGATAGGAACCTTTCAATCTTTTTTTAAAACGGTTTAGTTTTATTCCACTAACCGTTCGAAAACCAAACTTTGAATTGCATGGTTAGTTCTATATTTCATTACATGTCGGAGTATGAGCATTAGACAGCCCAAGCAATCAGGGTATCACATTCTAGGCTACCGACTCAATGAACGCAATTACGTTTAGTTTAATAAAACATTAACATTTTCGCATATCATATCTTGTTTTCTTGTTGAGCAGATCTTACAAAGAAGTCAACTGGTAAATTATTTATGGAGTGTAATATACATACATGGGAATATGTAGTTACATTATCGGAATGAAATCCTTCAGTTCTTTAGATAACACTGTGCGCTAATAAAGAAAACCACAACAGTCGACTGTCACACCTTGTTATGTTTCACCCAACATATAAAGCCAGCAACACGTTAAAAGTATACAAGCGAAAATTTTTATAAAGATTGTAAACGGAATTTCAAGTATTTTGGAGTTATGAAACCCTTATAAAGAAACATACACTTTAACAGAAACATTCTATCAACCGCAAATACAACCTAAGCCGTGACAATCACAAAACAATGAATATGAAATGTAGATCCACAAACTTTTCCAAATAACAGTTTTTTTTCGATAAAATTTTCATTCCAACTAATTACGGTAGTATTCTTTTTCGGAATCCGATCACATCATGTAGCACCGGACTTCGAACGAAAAGTCCCATTAATCACCAAGAGCACATTTAAAAGTCATTATCACACATATTTAAATTCCATACCAAAAGGATGCTTCACAGAATCCAACTTTTCTCATTAAGATTACACACATTTCGTGGCCCCATTTGTCACTCACATTCACTATAACAAATGTGTCAGCGAAACATTGTTCTAATATTTAAAGAGGATATGCAAAATTGCCACAACACAGATATATTGAGCAAATCACTATTTCACAGAAGACCAAGACTTACCTGCAAAGTTGTTGGCAGGTCTGCTTCCAGTTCACAACTACGATATTTCCAGCTGGACCATCACTTTTACTAGCCAGGACCGTTACCCCTGATGAAGATGATAAAACGAATTGTCCAAGTATGGGTGCTGCTTGCGAATCCTGCGCGAGACCCAAATCATTTCGACCATGTGCATGCGCAGTCAATATCAACAGAAGGACTTTCCATAACATTGCGATTGGTAAGGAAGGACCTAGAGAATGGAATGGGAATTTCAACGTTGTAAATAGAGCTGGTGGGCTTGAATGAGGGGGCGTGGATAGATACATTCAGTTAGGTAAAATGTGTAGGTAAATCCTTAAACTCCTGAAACTGTATTCAAAGTAAATAAGTAAAAGCGATGAAATTATTTTAAAACGGCTATTAGGACTATTTAATAGTCGATTTGGTAAATTACAAAAATCGATTTTATTAAGTTGTGAATCTGTTGAAGTAAAATTAATAATTTTTACAGATTTTAACATTTTTATTGAGTGTCATAGTGATTCAGAATAATTTTTTGAACTTTCAAGTACTCAATTACTTTCTTTCTTTTTGATAATGAAAAATAAATTTCGTTTAAACTTTTTTTTCAGTGAACATGAAAGCATCTTCTCTTACCATCAGCAATTAAACTCACAATTGCGCAATAGAAATTGACTTACTAAGAATAAATCCAGTTGACTAAACAAAATACGTTGCGGAAACGATGAAAATTGATGATTTTGAATTAGTTGTTCAAATAGCGGCACAGTCTACGATTCTTGGAAAAAGGGTTGAACCGGAGACTATAAGAATCATCAAATAGAACAGACATCCAAGCTAGTATTAACCTTTTTGGTCTAAATCTGTGTAAACCATACAATAGCTTTGCTCGCGATTTTGCACGTATCAATTAACATTGTATACAAGCTCGAACGTAATAGTCCATAAACGATATACAAGTCTTTACAGACGAATTGATACTTGGTGATCACTCTGCCAAAAATCCGTTAATTTTTTCACAAACATTGAAATCTGTTCTTTGTGGTACTACATTCCTTCCTGAAACATGACCATTTTGTTTAAGAAGATCTAGCAGCAGATTCTTAGCGTACAAAAAAATCACCCAGCTAGTGCTACGTTCATGTTTGTTTTTTTAATATCATTAATTCACCATTGCTTCCGGCACATCCGAAGTTTCTTCGTATGACCAGCAACTAACATGATTTATGAATTGGAATAGTTTCGAGCCGAATTAAAAAAAATATTTGCAAAAGGAGTTCGGGAGTAATTATAATTTTCAGTGTGCTCGTGGTATTGGCAGATTGTTTCTTAAGTAGAGTACTCCATGAAACGATAGGAAATATGATCCATTTTGATTAGTTTACTGTATAGAAATCAAAGAAAGCCGAAAAATTCTTTTTAAAGCATCTGTAGATGCACGATTGAGATTAAGAAAGACCTGTTTTGACTCACCTAGTGGTGTAATAATGTAATGCCTTTCTCATATCACTCATATTCTCATATACAATACTGTGGTATTCTTCTAAATAATTTCCGTTGTTTGTTTGTGCTTCAACTAGTATAACCTACAGAATTAAACATCGGTTAAGCCATCTTTGAGAGACGAAGTGAGTTCCACTACTTTCGGGACCATGGTAATCGAAGTCGGTTCGTATGGCCAGCAACTAACATGACGTTTCGTCGCTTTAAGTGACAGTACAAAATTTTAAACACACTATACCCAATAATGCCTTAAACGAAAGTTGGATCTGAACGAAATTCAGGCATTTTGTATGGGATCACAAGACCTTTCATTGGCAAACCAAGTTTGTCAAAATTGGTCAAACCATCGCTGAGAAAAGTGCGTGAGATCAATTTTTGAATATATTGACCACTATTTCCGGTGCTTCCGGAACTGGAATCTAGGAATCCGGATAGACGGAATCCGTTAGTTTGGCTGTCTACTGATAATGACTACCGATTGGAAAAGTTTTGAGACCAGTTTAGCAAATTTTTCGCCGCTGGTGACGGTATAAAACTTTTAACAAACTCTACTCTATAATTCCGGAGCGGGATGAAATTGGATCCCTAAGACCTTTTATTTCTCACCTAAGTTTGTGCATCACCGGTTCAGCCATCTTCGAGTAAATCTAGTGAGATCAATCGATGAATACCTACACACTACTGTGGACAGAAAATAGTAATATTTTGTTCATAATTTTTTTTAGTCCCGGGTTAGCGGCTTAATGCATAGGACGCTGGTCTTACAAGCCAGTTGTCGTATGTTCGAGCCCCGACCTGGAAGGATTCTTAGTGTTAGTAGGATCCATGGTACTAGCCATGTAATGAATCTGTAAACTAAGAATCGGCTGCGAAGTCTGTTGAAACAGAAAGGCCAAATTCCACAAAAGGAATGTAATGCCAAGACTTTGCTTTGCTTTGTTCATAATTTTAAAAGTATTTATTTATGGTCGTCAAATAGTGAGATAACTAAGTCCTCACAAGTTCCTATCTCATGCCTCCCCGTGTGTCTATGATGACATTTGGTTAATAGAACGGCGTCGACTGGGTGCTATCGCCTTCTGCGTTAGTAGCAGAATGAGAGGGTGCGAAATGGCTTATATGTTAAAGCCCATCCTAAAGTGCAATGTGTATCATAGTATGTTGCAACATATTATTCTGTTGTTTATTACATTATTTATTATATATTGAATTGAATTATATTATATTATATTATATATAATAATAATAATAATAATAATAATAATTATAATAATAATAATAATAATAATAATAATAATAATAATAATAATAATAATAATAATTATTATTATTATTATTATTATTATTATTATTAAAAGAGAAAAACTGTATTTCCTGCTGTACTGCGACGAAAGGAGAGCATAACTTACACTGCGACATTAACTGTTATGTTGTATCATAGCATATTATTTAATGTATTATCATCTAATATTAGTTTATGTTATGTTATATTATGTTATATGATATTATACTGTATTGCATTATTTTATTACATTGTATTATGTTATATTATATTCAATTATATTCCATTATGTTATAGTGTGCCATGATATATTATATTATGTTATGTTACATTGTATTATATTAAATTGTATTATACTCAATTATATCGACAACGGGGAGGGGCAGGGAGTGCATCAGGGTATCTTACAAATGAATGATTGGATGATGGAGTGGATTGCCAACCTGAGTCACGGGGGGGTAAGCTTTGTGTTTCTCCCTGAAGGTCTGAAATGAGTAAAACACACCTTTCTAACAAACAAACCATCAAGCGGATTTAAGCTGGTATAGCGGAATTCTTTATTAAATGGCCGGATGTTCTTGTTGGAAGGAGCCGGGTCCTCAAAACCGATTTTGCCGATTGCACTTCAGTAATACTTCAGAAAGACAGACGTATACTAAACACTAATGAATATTTTTACTTTTTTGCCCTCAGTAGTATATTGTTCAGCTCGACGAACTGAGTCGAAAGGCATATTATACTTGGATTGCACAACATTTCTTACATCTGTTCGGAAAGTTCTTGGACTAAATTCAAATGTTTATTCTGCTGCATAAACGCACGCACACTAGTCAACTAATGCACTTGTAACAAACAACTGCACTCATACTGCATCGTTACCTCAAATTGTGCAGTTGTTTACAAATAAAATGTCGTATAAGCTGGATTTAAGCAAATCTGTCGCCAACTTGTCTGGAAATTTTTCAATTGTTCAAGGATACAGTTGATCGTGTACACTCAGACAAAACGAGTAGTGAAAATCATAAGGCAATTAAGGTATAATGGCGTTGGAGTTGTACTAATTAAACTAATTTGAACATGAAAAACAACTCATAAATCAACCTAATGGAACAGACTGAAAAATTATTCAAATTCTAAAAAAACTCAGCCTAAAAATCAATTCAGCTACTTCATACTCGACTATTCAAAGAACACATAATCCACTATGAATAAATAATCCACATTCCTACTCACATATTGCACCCTACTGAAACGATCCCTGCTTGGTCATATGGAAACTAAACGAGGATATTCGGGAGTTCATGTGATGCCTTGTAACAACATTCTACAGAATAATAAAAGTATAGATAAGTTCAGTAGTTGTTTGTCGTGTGAACGGAATCTAAAAGCTTATTTCCAAGAAAGTGTTTGCAATCAAGTTCACAAATAATGTATCTATCGAGTGAAGCAATAAAATTGTCGATTTGTTCATAGAAGAGTTTTTTCAACTGAGGTTAAACTAAAACATGTTTGATTTAAATTTATTACCTTTTTTTCAGTTCAATATTATTTTTTTCTGATTTTTATCTACATTATCGTTGATACAAACAATGGTAGAGGTGAAGGTTTATAACCTAACTATTAGACCAAATTCAAGATAACATAGTAGGTAGGTGTTCGAAGGTGTTACTGAGTAGCAAACGACCATTAGACGTTTATACGGATAAAATGCTAAATAAGTCGACGTAATATCTTACATCGAAAAGCTGAAAAGATTTATTGGAGATAACCGAACTATAATAGCTGTTATAGTATTTTATTAAAATCCGACTACGGATTTCGGAGATTTGGATCGACTACACGGGCAAAATTCCGATTCTAGAAATGAGCAAAACGAGTCATGATTTTGGAAAATTATATACTTTCATGTTATGATAATACACCATGATTAAAATTTCTCGGATCATGATCCATTCGGACTAATTTCGATTAAATTTAAACGTAACGCACTTGAAGTTGTTGGATATAACTTCAGGCGTGTTACTGCTACGATAGTAATTTTTGCAACATAAATTCAGGCGTTATGTGTGATTTTTGCAACGATGATCATTTTTGCAATATAAATTCAGTGAAAAGCACGGCGAACTTCTTTTAAAATGAAAATATTCTGTTTTTGAAAAACGACGACGCAAGAGATAACTTGCGTTCATTACTTCAGTTTTGATTTTGTGTTCCAAATTCACAATCGAATTAAACGCTCTCGGAATAATATTCTAGCAACAACGATCACATCAAATATGTAAGAATACATTCAAGCAAAATGTAACATTGATGTTTGTCAAATGAAAAGCGTAGCCGTGCTTAGTAGGGATGTCCGATACCGAGTCGATACTTTGAGGTATCGATACTTTTTTTCAAGAATCGAGTATTTTTGGTATCGATATAGCATCAGAGCGATACTGTTAGTATCGATACTTTTGGTCTCGATACTTATAGTATCGCAACGGATTAATGTCAATTCCCATTACAACATAATTTTTTGTTTCAATTACAGAGGCTTTAACCTTGAGGTCATTCGCCTCTTCGGGCCATAAAAACTTTCTAAGACTATGTTCAGGGTTGGGAATCGAACCCAGGTGGGCTGCGTGAAAGGCATCGACTAACCCATCCCGCTATACCCGTCCCCAATTGAACTTTTTTTTTCTTCGGATTTGATGAAGCGCTAGACTCGTGCATGGATTAGTATGACGTAGACTAGCCATTGTTGAAATTTGTTCTCGACAATCTCGCTTCTTGCACTGAAAGAAAGTGAACTGAGCGAAAACCATCAACAAAACAAGCACATAAAGGCCATACTCTCAGAGGATTCAAATATTGCAATATTTCACACTCATTGCACTCTCTCTCAGTGCGCCTGTAGGACGACGCGAGATTGTCGAGTACGAATTACAACGAGCGCTAGTCCACGTCATACCAATACATGCGCGAGCCTGGTGCTTCCGTTCCGTCCATCTCTGGTCCCGTGGTAATAATAATAGTAGTTCAATTTAAATCGCAAAATTAACACTGACGAGCCGAAGAAAAAGAATATGTGCTTTTGCACAAACCAACGAAACTCCTAAATGTTCAATAGGAATTGGCTTTTAGTGTAGTATCCGTGTATCGACATAAAGGTTATGATATGAAATTTTTTGAGAAAATAAGTGAAATGTGAAATTCTTTGAAGTGGACCAAAAGTCAAGAAAGGCGAGGTGCAATCTATGTGGCAAGAAATATGCGTATACTAGTTTCACAACAAATGTATGGAAAAACCTGCTGCTGCTCAAGTATCAATTGATACTTACAGGTATCGATACTTTATTGCCTTTTGATACCATGTATCGATACCCAAAATTTTGGTATCCCGATACCCTAGGTATCGATACTTTACCTTCCAAGTACCATCCCTAGTGCTTAGTCCCTTATGATGTCAATTTTCGGTTCATTATCTTTATTTTTATGTTATGTTTAATTCTCTATCAGCTGGAAGGTAAAACAACACGATTATTAAATAACATGCTTCAGGAACAAGTAAACATTTTCAGTAGGTCTTGCTTTTCAATGTCTGCTTTTTGCTTTACCATTAATCTATTAATCTATCACATCACTTGAGGCATAGGGTTCAAAGTGATATCCGGGTAGAAAATTAGAGTTACGAACTTGGAAAGAAATGCATTCTTCAAATAACGCATTTTCGAACCATGAGTAATTTTCATGGGAGAAGAGTTATTGCTCATGATTTCATGATAAGTCAAAATGATTGGTTTCATGATTTTCTAATCATAACAGCAGTAACGGATTTCTTTCCGTGTAGGAACACTCGTTTGATACTAAACACAAAAGAAAGAAATTTAAAAAAACTATTTCCTAATGCAATTATAATGGAGTAATTATGCTTTCCTTATATTACTCATACCATCATAAATATCACTGCGACATTCTTAAAAACAAACGGTTCTTTGAATAGAAAACAGGAACGGCTTTGAACAGAAAAGGTTGTTCGTACGTAAACTAGCAAAATATTGTTACAAATCTAACAACATGTACCGCCTAAACCGGAAGTAGTGCTCGTAACAAACTCAGAAATTCGTTTGAAACCGTAGAATTTTTCATTTGGATTAAACTTTGTGAAAATCAGTTCATCCATCATGGAGAAAAGCTAGAAAAAATTTTAACACTCATCACCCTGAAATTCCGGATCAATATGAAATTCAGGAATTTTCTATGACATATGAAGGATCCTGAAGGTTGAACCAAAGTATTAACGCAGGAGTCTTGTAGCCAAATACAAAGTTTCTGAATATTACTTGAATATTACGGTATTCAAGGCTGATACATACAAAAAAAAATAAAATAAGTGCACTAATTTCCACAAACTAAGATTCAAATAAAAAGTCCTACAGTCGTATAGATTGCCATGAAATGTGATCAGGGTCTGACTTTCGGTCCCGGCAATATAGGGCGATAAATGTAGTAAATTTCAAACCGTTATTTAACGTAAACACGTAATTACTTCAATTTGAGTAATTGTTATTGCTACAGCTTCAGAATTTCAGTAGGCTCTGCATTCCAGTTCCAAAAGTTATAATTTCAATATTAATTCAATTTTCACCTCTCGATTTTTTACGCTTGATAAAAATAGTGTTTATTTCTAAAAGCGATCAAAAAATTTTCAAAATATGTGAGAAAATGAGCTACAACTTGTTTCGTACTCCACAAAAATCTACATTGCTTTAACGAATACGGAAGGGTGAAAATATGTTCAATACCTTAAATAACATACCCAGATATTTGCAATCAATCATTTACAAAGGCACGATAACCATCATTATCCTAAGCATAAACCATTAAGTTGTGTTTGAATCACTTGCCTGGTTTTCCGTTTACCGATTTATGGTAATATCCGTTACGACAAAAAATTTATCGCTACTACTTCTGTGTCACTGCGTTAAAACTTACTTTCAAATGTCTGATATTGATACCAACTGAGTCGCGTGGGCCAATATAACGGCGGTTTTCTGCATTGACCGGATTATCGCACGGTATGATATGAAATCATATCTTGCATATAGCAGAGCAATGCATTGGTACTAGTAGGTGAAATGTTATTTGATAACGCTTCTACCTATTGGTTTTCGCTAACGAACACAAATGATAGCGATAAGAGAATCGCAACAGCTGGGGGAATAAAATGATAATTTTTTTTAGCGTGCCGTAGTACTACTGGCTTGAACGGATTTTTTTATTACATACCGGAAACCATCCTGATCTTTTTCACAGGGGCTGAAAAAAATGTCACATAAGTAGCTTGAATGCTATTTATTTGATAGAACCCAAAGAACTGTTTTCAACGTTGTTGTGTCTATATAGTTTCCAGAGAAATTCACTTGGTGTGCCTCAGGGTAGTGTTTGTTTGCTGATGATACTGCTCTGTTCATTACAGCTAAGGATTTGTATGAAGCGAATGCACCTTTCAACGAAGTCCTACATTCTCTGGATCAGTGCTTAAAATTCAAACAATTTAAACTAAATGTCGCAAAAACTAAAAATATGGTTATATCTTTTTTGAGCACTGGACCAATATTGAAATTGATGGAGAGATCATTGATCGCGTTAGAGAGTTGAAGTATCTTGGAGTAATAATTGATAAAAAGTTTACATTCAAATCCCACGTTAACAGTGTCATCAAGAAGTTTGCCAAAAATTACGGTGTATTTACCGCTTAAAAATCATTTAACGACCAGTAGTAAAATTCTCCTGCATAAATCAATCAATTCTCCTCGCACGTGAATACAGATGAGACTACAGCGATTGCAAAAATAAGATCATGCGATTGTTTTTAAAATGTAAATGATAATAAATATAAAAATAATGGAATTTACACGACATGTAAATCAACACATGGAACGACCAAAATTAGCTCTGCGCCTAATTCGTATCACTGTTTTTAAATTAGTTGATTTTATCAACAAAATTTCCAAAATAACTATAAAATTAGTTAAAATTGAGAATTTACGTTGCTGAAAAAAAACTTTATTTTTAGAGAACGTGTTTAGTTGGCGAATATCCTGGACACAAACCAGCAATATTTCATTCCAACACGAAATTCTTTTCGACAACTAATTTTGTTATTAAAATCAGAAAATTTGTTTCTATTTATCTATCACCATCATTACTGAAGGACAGCACAAAGAAAACAAAAATGAAATGAGTTTTATTAACAAGTTTATTAGCCAAAAACTTATGAGAAGTGTCAAAGCAAAACAATCCATTAAAAAGCTAAAAAGGACAGTCTTATTGAAACTGCTTGCAAATTGTTTTGATATTTTTCACATGTGTTACGATATATTCATATATAAATTTCTAAACCGATTTGTAAAAATAACGTAAACTCTTAGTGGAAAGTGTATTTATTCAGAATTTGTGCGCATTTGAAGCGATTGTGCGTAATAATGTTTTTACGCGGAACAGCGAAGTGAGTTTCGAATGTTGCACTCTAATTGTATATGTCGAATGATGTTTTTGTATCTTCCAAACTTCCGGGATACACCGTCCGGTGTACTACTTGTATTCGGTTTTTGTTTTCCGAGTGCTCAAAGTTTTCAGTGAGAGCGTCGATTTCGCGAAGTCGTATGAAGAAAACAGCGATTTAGAAGAAAAATTTTCAAAAAGAAGTTTATGTTTCGTTTATGTCTTTTTCTCCAATACAACATCGTATTTAAACCTGCAAATATAGAAAAGACAACCGTGACTGAAATTTTTAGTAGTTGTAGTAGTGCCACCTAGTGGCTAGTAGTCATTACAGTGATAACATTTTTTCTGTGACAGTGCGCCATGTAGCTGCAAATTGCAGAAGCCAGCTCAACCATTGGTTGAAAACAACGTTTTATTTCTCTAATTCAACTAAAAAATTAGTTGAATAGAAATGAAGTGTGCCGACAGCACGTTTAATTGGTGGATTCAGCTAAAAAACTAGCCATTTCAACAAATATTTTATTATTATTATTAAGGGAATTAGAATTAGAAAATCTAAATTACTTACTTACCTTACCTAACAGCTATAGGCCTGGGGTGTCCTTTGCTGAATCAAGCATACGTCTCCACATAACTCGGTCCATGGCTGCTCGTCGCCAGCCACTCAAGGCACGGATCAAATATATTATATATCAATATGGATTACTTTAACTAATTCAATACAAAACGAAAAAGACATCCCAGTAACACCATCTCGTGACGGCAAAGGCTATTAGTTCAGTCATGTTTAATAGTTTGCGTTTAACGTGCACCCAGAAGTGAAATGTCAAAAATAATTGAGCATGATGCCTACATAGTGGTGTGAACATTTTCATATTTCAATGTGTTTTTTTTCTGACGAAAGTAACTATCGCCTATAAATAATGTAGAATTATGCTTAGACCTATCGTCTTCCCTTTCAAGAGTTATGAAGTAGTATTTAACTTTGCTCATGAATGGTATAATAATGCCGAAAAGACGAAACCCATAGGCAGTGAAGGCAATGTTTGGCAGATCACTTCTGATATATAGAACAAAATTAAAATTAAATGAACGATGTATTACAAGTTACTTTGATCGCGATATTTTTTTCATTGCGTTCATGACATTGAATTTAAATTTGCTGCACATTATCTTTTCTCAGGTAAAGTTAGAATGTAAAAGAAAATGGTCATATTTATAAATTGTCTATGAATTAAAAGTGCATATACTAATTGATCTGCCTCATGCTGTGAACTGTTTTGCGATTAGTTAAAACTTTTAGTCAAAATTTGTAATATCGACATTTATTTTGTAAAAAGTAATTGAATTTCATTCCATTCCAAAATTCGACTAATAGAAAGTTTGTTTATCACTGCAAAAATGTTAATAAATAGTATGATAAGTGCAATACAGTAAGCAAAAGAACAAGTTATACTTATTATTTCTACTTCAATTGATAGCTTTAATTGAGGCGAATTACGGTATATTCATATACTAAATTGTTTTGTTTTGAAGCATTTATTTATTTATTAAACAACCTGATGCTGTATATATCTATCACCGTAACTGTTGTTTTATAAATCAAGAAATTGTAGTACATACTTCAGAAATGTTGATAAAATTCGGGAACTAACATTAATAATAATTTGTTTAGTTCTGTGTGCACATTTCACATATATTTATATAATAATAAAGATTTTTATGAAAACAAAATGTTCTCATCCAAGTTAGTATCAGATTACTATTCTAAACCGTATTTACACCTTATTTTTTCGTGCAGTGTATATCGAGAAATATACCATATATTTGGAGTTGTTTGGTTCAGTGTACTGATTAGGAAAACTGTCATACGTGCATTAAAAAATTTATAGTGTATTAGTAACCTTTTTTACCACCGCACTTTACTGTGATGTCCCTCGTGAATCGCAAGAGTGATCCATATTGATATATAATATATTTGGCACGGATGCTTCTGATCTATCCACCTTGCTCGCTGCGCTCCTCTTCTTCTTGTACCAGTCGGATTAGATTCAAGTACCATTATCACTGGGCTGTCGTCCGACATCCTTATGACATGCCCAGTCCATCGTAGACGTCCGATTTTAGCTGTCCGTACGATAGGTGGTTCTCCTAGCAGCTGTTGCAATTCGTGATTCATACGCCGTCTCCACGTTCCGTCTTCCATCTGCACCCCGCAATAGATGGTCCTCAGTACCTTTCTTTCGAAAACACTGTGGGCGCGTTGGTCCTCTGCCAACATAGTCCAGGTCTCGTGGCCATAGAGAACAACCGGTCTAATGAGCGTTGCTGGTTGGTAAACGACTGGACAATGCGCAATTCAGGCCCCAATGTGGTTCTTAGCCTCTTGTCCAGTAACTCCTATCCCTGGGGTACGAGTAACCATAGGAAAGATCGGGTAACCAACTACGGTGGGACCTTGGTCGTATGCTGACAGGGAAGGAGGGGCTTGCCTTCTCTTTACAGAGAGCGAGCCTATCAGTGTGGGACTCTAAACAGTGCTGACACGCTGGCCCTCCGGCGAGACAAGAGGTTGGTGCAGGCCCAACAAGCCGCCCGGAAAACATATGTTACGTACGATCAAGAAGGAATACGAAATCAACAGTAATAATCCCATAGTATGCAGTGTAGATATTCAACCGAAGCTTTGAGAATCGAAAATGACAGAAAAAGGTTTCACAATGACTTCTACCTGTTGCTGCTCGTATTTGTAGTAGTTTTGGTTTTTAAAGAGGTTCTGGGATGTAATTACTTCGATTTGTCATATTTTAGTCCCTCTTTATAGCTAAGCGTCACAGATTTTCAATACATCGATGAAAGAATGAGAATTGAAATTCTGCTAATGCTCCATGCAAACGTTAGTTTGGTTTCGCCTTGTCATAAAGGAAAGAGTGACGTTGGGAATTATACTCTCTCATTTTTTCGATGAGAAACGAAAATGCTTCTTCTCTCTTCGTTTATTCTGGTGTCGGTCATTTACGATGAGACATTAAAGTATTGAAAATGAGGCTGTTGGAATGGTTTCTTTCATTGAGAATGCGTGACAATTTTAAGCTCTGAGCCTGAGTATTACGAAATTATTGATTATAGCTTTCAAGCGAGCCTAAGCTTCCTAAAATCGATTCAGCCGTCGGTGAGAAAATTGCGCGAAAGAAAAAACAAAAAACAGCGCGTTTTGTCAGTTACGTCACTTATACCATCATATCTCCGAAACAAGAAGTCAAAGCCATTTTATCTCTGAACTTGATTATAGGCCCAATAGTACCTTCCAAACAATCCTAAGTTTGTTGAAATCGGTTCAGCCATATCTGAGAAAATTGCGCAGTAAAAAAACTCGTTGAATCTTCCGATCTCATCGAGCTGAATCGATTTGTATGTAACACTATTGGTCTCCGAGGCTTCGTTCGAAAGTTAGTTTCCCAGCCTTACCATGCCTCTGATGCGAAAACTCGTTATTGTACAAAGGATTTTTTTTTCAAATCGATGAAAGGACGAATCAAGCGAGTTGAAACATTAAGGGAATTCAAAAAATTGTGCACAATTCAAAAAATTGTGTATTACACAGGGAATTCAAAAAATTGTGTTTTTCACACGTCAAATCTGTTCTCAAATGAAAATTTTGTACAATGATGAAGATTGTATCTATATGTCAAGTTAGACTCTTGACTTCGTAAGATTCGTTAGACCGGTTGTTCTCTATGGCCACGAAACCTGGACTATGCTGGCAGGAGACAAACGCGCCCGCAGTGTTTTAATAAAGGACCCTTTTAAGACGCGATTTAATAAAGGATCCTTTTAAGACTTAGTTCTGATTCCAGCTTATGTAATGATACAAACAAACTCGAAATACTTTATGAAATTATCAACAAAATGTCTGAAAATAACAGCTTATTTTATAATTTATAGAAGTTAATCGTTTGGTTCAAATAATATTTCCGAGTAGATTTCATAATTAATGGCGAATTACCTAAGATGATATTTAAGTAATAAGAGGAATATGTTTAATAAATTTAAATCGTTGTGACTATTTTAGAATTATATTAGGATAAGAATTTTATGTAAAAGTGATGCTACGGCGAAGAAAAACTCATGTAAACTGCCTTAAAAAATAAACGTATTTATGGAAAAACCCTCACTCAACCTAGTTTTACAAAAGTTTGCTCCAGGTGTCAGTTATTGTTTACAAACAGATTGGTATATTTGAATTTGTTTTTATATTGGAGAATTTTTTGAAAAATGTGCGATAAGGATGACACCCTTATAACGTTTTCGTTAATTGATCAGAGCAGCCCGAGAACTGGCCCAGAGTCGCCCAAACAACGTTTGAGATGTTTGTTTTAGCAACCTGGGGTCGCTCTAGATCGGACTCCAATCGCGTAGTTTCGCTCTGAAAATTTTCTCGGGTCGCACCACGACATTCATGCGAGTTTGTTATTTTTTTTCTTTTTTTATGAGTTATTGTTTAGGGCGCGTACCACGTGTTCGTTTTATTCGGAGTCAGAATTGCCCACGCGTAGGTTCAAAAACAAAAACGGATTACTTCAAGCCCAGAAATCAGTTTCAGATATCATGTGTCTTGTAAAATGTTCAAGGGCTACTGTATTTCGTGTCTAGGCATCAGTTGGACTCTCAACAGTACTAAGAAAACCTAGAAGTGGTCGGAAGCGATCTGTGAGAACGCCAAGGTTGATACAATCCATTAAGACGAATGTATCAGAAGGAACGGTAAGAAGAGTTGTGAAATATGATTTAAAAGGAAAATCTACAGCTCGAGTTAAAAGACATTTATTTACTGACAAAATTAAAGCAGCGAAGCAAGAAACTGCCTTTTTAGTAAGCTGAAGGAGAGGTCCACCGTCATTTTGTTTAAGGATGAGAAGTTGTTTACTGTCGACAGCGCGTCCAACAGTCGCACCAACCGGTATGTAAGTTCGAAGAAAGCATCTGATGTACCTGATAACATCAAATTCACGTGTCAGACCAAGCATCCAGCAGGGGTGATGGTGTTTGGATTGATTGCTTCCGATGGTCAGAAAATGGACCCCGATCTTATCCAAGAAGGTCTGAAAGTGAACACAGATGTGTACTTAAGAATTCTTAAGGATCATGTTTTGCCTTGGATTACATCTACCCACGGCAAGGATGCAACTATTGTGATCCATTTAGCCCTGCTCACACGACGAAGAAAACACAAATTTGTTTGAGGAACAATATATCTCAATTCTGGTCCAAGAAAATGTGGCCACCTAGCTCGCTTGACTTAAATCCTCTAGATTTCAGTGTATGGGCGAATATTAAAGCACGTGAATGTGAGCATCCTCACTCGAATTGGATCTCTCTATGGAACTCCAAAACAAAACATTGGAGAGAAATGTCATCAGATCATATTGCGAAGGTCTGCGAAAGCTTCAGATGTCGTCTAGTAGAGGTCATAAATGCAAATGTCGGACATATTGACTGAAGAATAAGCTTAATCTTCTACGAACATTTTATGTTAATACAGGTTTTGTTTGAAGTTGATAATAAAGATGCTAAGCCCCAATAAAATTTAAAATGTTTGAGTCTCATTGTTTTCTGATGCTTACTTTAGGGCAGAATGCAGATGGAAGATGGAAAATTGAGACGGCGTATGAACAAAGAATTGCAAAGACTGTTCCGAGAACCACCTCGTACAGATAGCTAAAATTGAACGAGTGATGGGCTATGCATGTCGTTAGAATGCCGGACGACATTCCAGTGACAAAGGTTCGTGAATCTAAGCCGGTTTGAACAAAAAGATAAGAAACACAGCAAGCAAGATGGATCAGTCAAATGGAGGGCGATCTATGAAGTATTCGTGCCTTGAGCGGCTTGTAATGATCAGCCTTGGACCAAGTTGGATGGAGACGTATGCTTGATACAGAGAAGGACACCCCAGGAAGATAGCAGGGTAAGGTAAGTAAATAATTCTAAACTGCAGCTCGTTCAAGTATCACTAATAAGAACATATGACAATAGCTTAAAGCCTGTTATAATTTAGTTTTTAATTGTCGGTATAGTTTCTTGGGAATGTTTGTCTCTGAGCGATAACTTCTACTCTGAAACTAATCTCATTCCAGGACAAATAATTACGATGCTACGATACCCTGATCCCCTACTATACACCTGGCTATCATAGCGAACGATTATGCTGATTGTTTGATTTAACTAACAGTATATAAAGTAACCAGGGTAGGGTAGGTAGGGTAGGGTGCTGGTCTTACAAACCAGTTGTCGTATGTTCGGCCTGGAAGGATTCGTAGTGTCAGTAGAATCGTAGCACCAGCCATGCACTGGTTCTGTACACTCTGAATCGGCTGTGAAGTCTGTTGAAACAGAAGGTCAAATTCCACTACAGGAATGTAATACCAAGGCTTTGCTTTTATAAGGTAACCAATGATACTCAAACATCGGAACCAAAAAGAATTCAATTTTGCCTATGCACTCAGACTAACACGGAGAGCTAAAAACACACCAGTTTCGGTACGGTACGGTTTACCTAATTTCTACGAATGTTCTTGTCTGCTGCACACCGTATTCGGTTTCGCAGCCGGTAGTGTTTAGTTCGAGACACGGAATTTCAACCGTGTTTTGTGATTCTTACTTTTCCGATATGTCAACATTTTTATGAAATTATAATGTCAATGAGCAAAAACGGTATATTCGCAATAAAATGAATATTATGGCGTTTTCGTTTTTAATTTGCACTACACCGGTGCAGTGCTACACTCAGGCATGAATAAACGAACAAAAATGACGAAAACATAAACAGTAACCATTGACTACAACAAACGATTCCATTGCACAGAGCTAAACCAAACTTTTGATGAGTGCTACACCAGTGGTATCGGTGCAGAAAAAGTGTAGCACTGGTGTAGTGCAATTGGCAAAAACGAACGGTTTCAGTGCAACCTTACCTACACCGGTGTAGTGCATTTCAAAAACAAAAACGACATTAGATGAAAGGACATGACTGCTAGATGGAGTCACGAAAATGATCAGTTTGGCTAGTAATCAAATTGATAATATCAATTGTACAGCTTTCAATACGCAATAGCAATACGCAATGAAAAAACATTCCATTCTGAGTATTGATTACAATGGTGTCTTCAACACGGTTGAAAACTCGTGCACATGTGTGCTTGGTACCAGTGGACCCGGTTGTGTTTTCAAAACCGAGCTCAGGTGTCGGTTTTCATTTTCTTTACCGCGTGTACGAAATCGAACACCACACACAGCGTGTATCGTTCGCAA
The DNA here is from genome assembly GCF_030247185.1 of Malaya genurostris. Lineage (NCBI taxonomy): Eukaryota > Metazoa > Arthropoda > Insecta > Diptera > Culicidae > Malaya > Malaya genurostris. The sequence continues at coordinate 168,588,052 of NC_080572.1, read as the reverse complement.
ATTCGGTGTTACATTTTCTTCATCCGTACCAGCCCATGTACGTACCGGTGCGGTTTTTTACCCATTTCTGCTAACATGTCAACCAATAAGTCTCCGGTCTGACAGACATATGGCATCACTAATTAAAAACCATTCTAGCATTCATTAGAGATATCATTCAGATATCATTTGTTGAAATTTCATTACATTTGGTTCTCACTACTTTTGGAAACATAGAAACAATCTAAAAATAAAAATGTATTGTGTTGATATTTTTTAATAAGAAAATATCGTGCAAGCCAAGAAATGGCTGGATACGAATTATTCTGACTCTATCCCAAGAAAACCAATCATTATCGAATGTCATGCTGAATTTATTTTGCAATTGCATCCATAATCACCGGATTTAGCCCCCAGCAACTATTTTCTTTTCTCAGATTTAAAAACGAAGCTTGCTGGAAGGAGATTTGCATCGAATGTAGAGTTCATCGCTAAGACTGAAGCGTTTCTTGAGGTAAAGAAATTTTGGAATAATTTTATTGATTCTCAAGGAAAATTCATCAATTAATAAAATCTGAAGGGTGTAGCCGGGCCTTCATATAAAAACTGCCCCCAAACAGAAATAAAATTGATATAAGCTGTTTAAACGGGTTTGTATTGGAGATGATTTTCCCAAAACTTCCCTTTAACTGCCATATTTGTGGAGTTAGGGTGGTTGTTCTGATTTTCATTTTATTTAAGTTTTTCAAAAACTTTTGTCGTGAATACGACTTACTTTACTATGGGATGCCTTTTCAAAATTAGCCATATGGAAGAATGGGCAGAACTTAATCGTGAATATCTCGACTTGTATTAACGGTAGCAACATAATTCTTTCACTATTTCATCAAAAATATGATCAGGAATTGAGGCTAATATCTTGAACAGTGTGAGATAACCACAAACAACTCAAAAATTAAGTTTTCTAAAACTTTGAAAGCAACGCGGAAAACTGTTTACTTTTGCTTGGCTTTTTCGCTCAAGGACGACGATTTTGAGGTAGTCAGGCACATATCTTCAACTGATTGCGTATAAAAACGGAACCGTGGTCAAAAATCGATCATTTCTTCTTGTGCGTTGGACGGAAACAGACGTCGTGGGACTAGCAGCTTCGGAGAGTGCACCTTCTGCGTGGTTAAAAACCTCAAACGCTCAGGTCGCAACTCTCATTTGGACTTCAGTCGTCAGGTGGAGCAGTCGTCAATGAAAGCAGACCTTTTGCGTGGTATAAACCCTCAAACGCTTAGGTCGTGCTTTCATTTGGACTTCAATCGTCAGGTGGAGCAGTCGTCACTGAAAGCAGACCTTTTGCGTTGTACAAAACCTGAAACGCTCAGGTCGCAGAGCCAGTTTCCCTTCGAAGAAGATCGATTACATCATCCTGTTGGTGGTCGTTTGCATTGAAGCGAAATACAACGGGAAATCACATAGACAACAATATGGAACATTATGCAAAATCAGCCTTTCTAATGGCTTTAAATGTTACCTAAAGAACTATAAAGATTGCTTCTTTGTAAATCAAAAATTAAAATTAGCAGTGCAGTGCAAATCTAAGATAATATGATCAGTTTCTTTGCAATTTTCACAGTGTTGAATTCGCAACAGTGTTCAAAATCGTTTATATCCAATCAGTGTTTAATATCTTAGAAAATTATACAATTTGGCCCTTCACGCACGCCTTCATAAGAGGTTCTTTTCAAAACCACCAATATTTTATCATAAAGACTATAGTGGTTATTTTGTAATATTTGTGTGTCAGAATGTTTGATGTAACTAATCTGTGCTGTAGTTTGGGTGTATCGTTTCAAATTCTAGTAGTGTAAAAGGGCAAAACTTGCACAATTAACACAATCGATCAATTAATTGATATTCGGAAGTATAAAGAAAGAGTGCCCGTTTTATTCGTATTCACGATATCCAGTTATGTCTCTGACATTACACACCTGTACTTTTTTAGAAAAAAATTGAAATAAATCAGAAATATTTATTAGTTATGGAAAATCTTTCTGAATTTTTCCACGATTTTTAGAAATGTATTTCATGTGAAAAAAATGTTCAAAATTTTCGAAATTTTTTTTTCACACTTACAATTCTTGTACCACTCTAAATTTTACCTCAAAAATAAATAATTTATGCGTACATTACGCTGTATTTTTATCAGATTTTTAAAAAAATGGGGACGGCTGTAATATCAGACTTAAAAAAAATCATTCGGAAAACCATGCGTCTCCATCAAATTATCGTCCAATGGAGACGCATGGTATTTAGTTCTAAAATCATGTATCACATACCCTTAGAACTAAATACTATGCGTTTCCATCTACAAGTTTTTTACACACACCCGTACGTCTGTCTCGATTTAGCTAGTAATGAGCAGTTGTCTGTGTTCGGTTTTCCCATTCACGAATAGGTAAAGATCGCTTCGCTGTTGCGAAGTTAGACCTTTAGTGCAATGTATATTGTTCCATGCCTTATGCCATTTTCGAAGCCGGTTCACTCGTTCTATTCTAGGATCCTCAGTGTCTTTTATGTGGAAACGGTTATGAGATCGGACGAAAGATTTTGTTGTAGTTGTTTCGGTAGAAGTGGAAAATGTGTGTTTGTTAATTTCAGACAGGCGCAATTGGTTGGTAGAATTATTTGGTTGGGATTGTTTAGGAATACTAGCGATTTGTAGTACGGCATTGAGTCTTTTCCCTGTGCGTGACGGTTGATCAGTAATGCCTTGCATTTCAGACCGGGTAACTGCAACTCAAGTCCACCTTGGGCTTTATCTCGTTCTAGTTGTTGTATTGGTACTCGCGCTGGTATTTCTCGTCATAGAAAATTACCCATCGTAGACGTTAATTTCGCTATGTGGATACTTGATGGGAGAACAGTAGAGGCTACATTTATTTTACATTTATATTCAAATCAAATGATTCAACAAACACAGTGTAGTCAATTCTAATCTCACATTTTTGCTATATTTAGTAAAAATTCTAAAGAATATTAAAATTATAGTTCTTTTGCGAAAAAGAGTATTCCCCGACACTAAGCGCAAAATCAAGAAAAATTCGAAACCAAGCGAAATCTAAAAAACTATCAGTTTTAGGGTAAACTGGTCGTCGACGTGCTGTATCACATGGTATGAATAGTCAAGCTGCCTGAAATTATCCAACAAGACAGCTTAAATTAAACGACTTAAGCTCATCAAGACGTATAAATCAAACTGGGATTGGACTGACCGTAAATCCATCGAAACAAAATATTTAAAATATAACACCTTTCTACTTGAAAGGTGAACGTGGCGACGATATCGTGGTGGTTGATTAATTCGTAATACGTCACCACAAGAAATTAATCAACCACAGTTTGCAACATCTGCTTTAAGATCCACCTATCATACGCACAGGTGAAATTGGACAGCTACGATCGACTGGGCATGTCATCAGGATAACGGTTGGCAAACATTTTTTCAATGTGATTTGGCAGGCTCAAGAAAAAGAGAAGCATAGCGAGCAAGGTGGATCGATCAAATGGATGGTGAAGCACGCAGTATCCGAGTCTTGAATGGCTGGCAAACAGTATCTAGACAACTTCTAGATACAGAATAGACGGGCTTGAGCTGATACGTGCGTGAGACAAGTACTCCATGAAACACCAGAAAAACCGCTAAGTGCAAGTAAATTCGATGAACTATATTTGCGAAAGCGTTTTAGTACGGTTTTCATACATAGCTTAGTTTCTCATTCATTAATATTTCGATTATAGAAATAAAACAATACGATTTTTCGAAACCGTTTAATAAAGGCAAAAATACTGAAAATATTTCGTTTAGAAGAAAATGTTGTTGGTGTAGAAAATCGACGATGCGAATTATTACGTTCGTTTTGGGTCTTCGAGACTTGCTGCAGGGGCTTCGACATGATTTCTATCGGGTTTTATAGTATTTCTTAGGACTACTAATAGCTGAAATTGAAGTTAGAAACCATTATAATTTTTCCATCGATTTTCACGAGACTACATCACCTCATAAAAAACTACATCAGACCATTTAATTTCCTCTTTCTTATTTCACCGTGCGTCTGTGGCTTAAACCGTTTGATTTCAATTGTCTTGAAGAGTAATTTCAGGCAACTTGGCTATTCTTACCATATGATACAGAACGTCGACGAACAGTTTGCCCTAAAACTAATAGCTGAAGAGTATTTTTGAATTTCGCTTGGTGTTAGATTCTTGTTGACTTCGCACAGGATAATGGTGTCTGGTGAATACCTTTATCTGCAAACAAACGATATTTTCAATATTCTTTAGAACTTTCACTAAATATATCAAAAATAAGTGATTAAATTTAACTACTGTGTATTTATATTGATTTGAATACAATAGATGTTAGAAAAATTATCTATCAGTTCAGAATATTAAAAACCAAATATTTGTCAATTCTTTTGTTTTAATTCGTGACGACAAGAGACGTGGACGAATTAAGTTCACCAAAGGGGATGCCTTTCATGCAGCCCAGCCCACTGAAACACTATTTAGGATTAATATTAGTATAATAAACTAAAATTGAAAAAAAAGTTAGCCTAATAGGTTTTATCCACCTAGTGGTGCAATGACTCCTTTCTCATATTACTCTTATATCCTGAAAAAATTTCTAAGGAATTCCTCAGAAAACTTTTCATCGAATCGTTTGTGTGGGCATGTACAAGCATAACTATATTCTGTTCGTAATCAGTTATGATTCAAATTTAGAAAAATTGTTCCGTGCATTGTCGCTCTAATTGACAATTTGAAATTTTAGGTGCATTAGAAGTCTGACCCGAATAAAATTCAAAAGCAGTTTATGAGATTATTTGAACCTAAGTTTGTGAAAACCGGTTTAGGCGTATTTGAACAAATGGAATTAGCTCCGTTTTTCGAATTTTTTTACCGTTATTTCCGGTACATCAATTTACAATTCTGAGAGTACGATCATTTAAATAATTTTGAATCATTTAGTTGAAAAAAAAAACAAGAAACTGGAAACCAGACATTTTTTATATTAAACCTTTGTAGCAACTCTAGTAGATAGCCCAGAAGATTTGTTTGCTTTTATCATGTTCGTTACTCTAACAAGTTGATGAGTAGTTGAATGTGCATGACGAAATCCAAACTGCTCTGGTAAAAAATAGAATTCTCATTAAGGCGGTTGATTTTTCAAAAGATCTATATTCTGCAGTGACGAAACAAAATCTTTTCGCCCTACTATCAAAGAAGACTTTGTACAATAAAAGTTTATCATTTTATTTGCACTGCTTCCAACCATGCTATTCACCATTTAATAAAATCCCCTAAAAAGCCCCCACAATCCGCCCACACACATCAAACACCTAAGCTGTACAGGATGTATATAAAATATTCAGCAACTTTCCCCTCAATTCATGCAACCGCATAAGCCCCGCCTATGCATGATGGCGCCGTTTGTGGTGCTTCGGTCCATCTAGTGTTCGTAATTTTACACCCACCACCCACTGATCTCCTTGTAACAAGTTTCCTCGTGTAGCTTTCCTGCATTTAGGGAAGAACATTCAATCGATGACGTAACAAACTGTGTACCATGTGTCCTAGAGGACATTGAAACACACACAAATGCTGTTCGTTCTGATGTCGGATGTTGCTGAATTCTTCCAATGTGTGCTAACTCGATATTTTTCGCGATCTGGAAACGAAAGCTTCTCTGCTGAGGTATCCTCAACGTTTTAGCATAGCTTGTGAGAACGTCAGACAGCACGGTTTGAATCAAAAGGTCTTTGTTTGCACTGTCCGTCCGAGAACCGTGTGGTGGACTGGTGAAAATTTTAAGATTGAAATAAATTATAAAATTGTTATCTATAAAATACGGGATTTAATCTCGCAATCCGATTTAGCAGTTAATTATAAAGTAAGGAGTTATTCATTTAATCAAATTGTGATATATAGCAGATTTCAAATATACTGGATGTGCTAAAGCTGTTACGTAACTAAAAGAGTTTGTGAACCTGTTCAGTGTATAGTCATAGCGAACTCGCTGGAGGACGTGTTCAACGTATATTTATAGAGAAACATAGTAATTTAAGTTAGATCTTGCTTATCGCATCTCAGTAAGTCACAAATAAAGATGACTTCTATTAACGTTGACAAATACAAGCTGTCTGACAAAACAGCCAAGCTTACTGCAAAAGGTAAGTGTTATGTAATGTCCTTCCGTATGCAATATGGCGGCCAGCGTGTCACATTTTGGCACTAAGTAGATACAGAAAAATTCTCAACGCACGAATTTCCTTTTTAATTTGTATAATTTCGATGGTTTTCACTATCACTTCAACTCTTTTAAGCTATTACTATTCGCTGTTATTTTGTAGTCGTTTAGATCGTTTAAATATACGAATATAACATGTACTTCGAAATTAATGGGAAATAATCCAGTTTTATGTTAATTACCAAAATTAAACTTAATTTGTCGCGAGCTGTGATATTATTTTTTTGTTTATATTAAATTTTTCATACTACTGTCGTAGTAGTTGATCGATTTTTCAGAATGGGTGATCCATAAAATTCTGATTGTTTCGATGAACTGCGCAGGTGCAGATATCTGGCATACATTAGAGAAGCTCTGGAATTATGAAGAAAAGTATACGCCTTTATAGATCTACTAATAATAAATGACGTCATAGAAACGGATATAGAATTTTAGCATACGAAGCCGATGATCTATGATAGATTCCCAAACCTTGTACGGTAACGGTATCCCCATTCATCTCAGCTCAGTCATTTATTTCTACTAAAATCAGAATCTACTAAAGAATGAAATCTTCTATCTATCGATGTATTTCCTCAAAGGATAAGATGAGAATTGGCGCATGCTCAAAATCTTAGTGAATCCATAACAGCAGCTTTGCTCATTTGTCGAACTATTCTTCAGCGATGTTGCTTTTCAGAATCGAAGAAATTGTCTCAGGTATCTTCATACATTTCTTTCTTACACACTTTTTACACATTCGTTTTTAATACGTATTATAAAACTTAAAAACAAAAGATTTTGAATATTTAAAGATCATTATTGGGCAAAACGGCGAAGCAAAAAAAAATTGGATTAATATTATGGAACCAGTGGTCCTTCAGATTACACCGTGAAATTGTGGTTTCGAGAGTTTCGTGATGATCGAAGCTGCACACACCCTCCTATGCGCTTACAAAGGACGATGTCAAAATTCCATGAAATGGTGATAGATGACCGAAAATTATTAATACTGAGCTTGCATAAGATAGTTTGAGCATGATTCTGCAAATGAAAAAGATATTCGCGCATGCTTACCGAGGACTGAGAAGATGAACGCGAGCGCTCCTCGGAAACATATCTGTTTATGCGGATATCGATTCGGTCGGACTTTTGGTGTCAGATGGTAACTATTGAGGATTCCAGGAGCGATTGAATACCGAAAAAACTGTTCTTAATCTACCTATTGGTGTGATAATACCTTTCTCTTACCATTTAAATAGTCTCACAGTCACATTATCCCACGTATAATTGTCCCATATATACAAAAGATTTATATATATATATATATATATATATATATATATATATATATATATATATATATATATATATATATATATATATATATATATATATATATATATATATATATATATATATATATATATATATATATATATATATATATATATATATATACTCACAATCATTTGATCTTTGAACTATATCAACGGCTTTCAAAAGAGCCTAAGTTGTTTAAATCGGTTCAGCCATCTCTGAGAAAATTGCACGGTGAAAAACGCGTTTTGTCGGTTACGTCACTACTACCATCATATCTCCGGAACCAGAAGCCACAGCCATTACATCTTTGAACTTGATCAATGGGCCAATAGTACCTTTCAAACGGGTTTTGTTAAAATCGGTTCAGCCATCTCTGAGAAAATTGTTCGGTAAAAAACTCGTCGAGTTGAATCGATTGGTATATAACACTATGGGTCTCCGAGGCTTCGTTCGAAAGTCGGTTTATCCAGTCATTCTAAAACCTTTCTATAAAGAAAGGCATAAGTTGTTTTATCGAGACAATGAGCATCACTTCCTTGGCAAAATTCTATGATTTAGGGTTTCAATTGCTTTCCCATCTACTTTATTCGCCTGATTCGATTCGAACTATCATGATCTCCTTGCGCTGATCTGTTTCAAAACATCAACCCATCTCTAAGAAATCGATGTGAGTTTCATTTTGGAGTTTGTGATCGCTACTTTCGGAATCTGAAAAAGGAAACGGTCAAAATAAGTTTGTATTGCCATCAACTAATACGACCTGCAAATTGAAATCGATTTGAGGCACATTAAGAAGACTTTTTCTGTTCTTCACGAGTCGAAACATGCCGGACTTTCTTTGAAGCGTAATTTATCGTATACAGTGCAGGCATAGCATTCTAGTTAATATTTGCTATCTCCTTTTCAATAGTGTACAGATCGTTCAACTTGAAAGTATTGTTAAAATAACATATGTGTGTAATTGTGTAGACAATATATGTACGATAGTCGAAGACAATAAATTGACCTAATTATATATGACGGTATGAAATTTAGAGCTCTCATTATTCTTACATATTTCTTGTAACGTCTCCGACTCATCAGTGCGTAACAGTTTATGTTGAACTGTTATGCCACTTAGCAGTTCAACATAAACCACTAAGCAGATATAAAAATTCTGCTCCTTACAGAAAACTTCAAAATAATAATAAAATAATTAAAATACAGTATATGAAAACGGTTACGTGCCGTACGCATAAAAATCGTTAAATGCTAAAATGACTACTCATTATCCCGTTTTTTTTCGGAACCGGAAGCCAGATTCCGGTGGAAGTGAATAGAAATCTTTGAAACCATAATAATTGGCATCGTTCTAATCATCTCTTTCAAATCTATGTGAGCTCCGTTTTGGAATTATTGACCGCTACTAAGAAGATTTATCTGTCTGATGATTTGAAATTTTCAACATTCATCGCCTTGTATTTCCAGTCTCGGAGTCTTATAACATATGGGCTGAAAAGTTCCGTGCCTAACAAAGTGAACGCTACTTTTTTGGTTTAAAATTAACTCTATTCATTACCGTAATCTCCATTAAGAGCAACGCAATTATTCCAGCGCCGCTCTAACATTCAATAACACTTTTATCTTTTGCCTCAAAATAGCGATAAAATCTTCGCACTTTGGACTTGACATTCTTCATTAAATTCTGCACAGTTACTTTTGTGACTTTCCTGGTGGCTGCTGTCCATTTTTTTTTAACTCCTGCATGTTTTGGGACACTGTACCTTCCTTCCGAAAGTGTCGCTTGACAATTGTTCAATACCTTTCAATTTCCGAAGATCCAGGCAGTTCGATGTACATTATTTTTGACAACCACTGTAGAACGGAGAAGAAGCCTTATAATTTCTGTACAGTGACAGCATTCTCTTCTTCAAACATTCTTCCTCGTACACCTTGGCGTTAATTGTGCCCTTCGTGAAGAAAATCGACGACCGCAACACCTTCTGCCCAAACATTTCCATCGCCACCGTGGTGTCAGCGTCGTCCAGGTCCTGGTACACCAATTTCGTATAATATTGCGGTCCGGGCAGCGCTCGAGTCTTCCTTGGTGTAGATTTCGTCGTCGATCAGGAGGCATCCGTCTTTATTCTGTAGAATCCGGTTATATAGTTTTGGCGCTCTTGTTTTGGCCTGAACTTGCTGTACCAGGGACTTTTTCGGCACCTTCTGTTTCTTGTACGATTTCAGGGAGTTTCGAACTTTGATCCGTTGAATCGTCCCGAAGCTGGTGTTGAACTACTTGGCCAAATCCCGCGTCGACGCCGATGGGTTTTTCCTGATGTACTCAACCACTTTTAAGTCCCGGCCGGGCTGGCTGGGACCCGTTTTCCTACCGGATCGGAGCAAAACCTTCATAGAAAGGGTCTTACCGAACTTCTCGATAATATTTTTGACACTGGTGTGGTGCACTTTCACCCGTTTTGCAATTTCGTTGTACGTAACACCACTTTCTGAGCACCAAGTGTGCAGAATTTTCTTTCGCGATTCCGGATCAATTCGACTCATCATTAAAACGATAAACCGTAACAAAACCAATCGATTGCGCAGCTGTTATTGACATGTAAACAAACATGTCACCGCAAAACACGCTGCAAAAAATTAAGCCATTTCAGAGTAATAACTGTTTGAATGTTGCTAACTTCTTATCGATACACTCATTATGCGGTCGTTTCTTATCAATTTCAGCCTTCAAATGCTCCAATAACGCTATATAATATTCACTGTTAATGGTAGTTCCTTTCTCAAGACAGTCGATAAATATTTCACCACGCACATCCCAAAATATCGAAGCCATAACCTATCCAGCCGACTGTTGTGCTTTAGACAAGGTTCACCAGTTGCTGTCCACTCAGATGACGATCGTTTGTTTCAGGAGTGAAGTGATGAATCCATTTCTCATCCATTGTCACATATCGACGAAAAATTTCGGTTTGTTACGCTTACACATGGCCAAACACTGCTTAGAATCATCAACACGTTCTCGTTTTTGGTCAACAGTGAGCAAACGCGGTACCCACTTTGAACAGAGCTTTCTTATCGTCAAATGCTCATGCAATTTAAAGCCAACACGTTCTTTTGATATCGTTACGATGTTAACTGACGTAACTTCACTTTTCGATCATTCAAAACGATATTGTGGATTTTTTTAATGTTTCCTGGTGATAGACCCCTGAGCTAACTTGAAGACATGAAGTCCGGCATCCTTCATTGCCTGTTGGATGAACCAATCAAATCATTCGGATTTTGCTTAAAGTAATCCTTCATATTCATAGCGTTCACATGATTGCATTTCATCGCTTTTCTTCCGCTGTCAGCTCTCAATGAGGTCGTCTAAGTTTCTTTGAACTATTTCTCATACATAAAAAAGCAATGTCTTGGCATTACATTTTTTTGTAGAATTTGGTCTTTACTAAGAATCCTTTCAGGTCGGGGCTCTAACATACGATAACTAGCTTGTAAGACCAGCGCCCTATGCATTGAACCGCAAACCCGGGCTAATCTGTTATACATGTCATCAATTCTTATCAATTCAATAAAGAGTAATGCACAAAAGAAAGTGTAGAATTTTTTCGAGTTCAGTCTTTTATTCATATTCTCTTTTATATTACTGCACGGTTCTTCAAAACTTCAGTTCTTCGGGTTTGAGGCCAGTTGAATGACTGCTTAACAAATTTTTAATCGACAATTTATCTCCACTTTACATCTCAAGTCATTGTATTTGAATCCGACTTCAAATTCGAAAATTACATGGTGAAATGTGTTCAAAACTCAAACCATCCTTCAGTGCGTCGATGCAAAATACGGGTTGGCAGTTCAATGTTTAGGGGGCTGGTCTTACAAGCATGTTGTCGTATGCTCGAGCCCCGACCTGGAAGGATTCTTCATTAAATAACTCTGTACGCTATGAATCGGCTGCGAAGTCTGTTGGAACGGAAAGGCCAAACTTCACAATAGGAATTTAATGCCAAGACTTCGCTTTATCAAAATACGGATTAATTCTTCTCAAAATTGTTTCGATTTGAAAGTTATGTTAAGAGTAGTGGATGCCTAAATAGACTGTCCTGTTGTTTTTTTTATTTGCAAGGTGCAATCAATACTGTTTTGTTATCAGTCGTTCTTTTGAAGAAGAATCTATACCTGCTATATTAATCAGATCGTTTTGCTTTTTCTTATGAACCGATTTTCATAAACTTAGATTCATATGAAAGGCCTTGTAGCCCCACACAAAGTTCCTGAATTTTATCCGGTTCCGGAATTACAGGATGATTGGTGTAAAAATTCCAATTTCGAACTACTTCCGGTTCCGGCTATCTCGATTCCCGGCTTCCGGTTCCGGAAACACAGGAAATAGTGGTTATATATTCCAAAATGGATCTCACTCACTTTTCTCAAAGATGGCGAGACCGATTTGAACAAACTTAGATTCAAATGAAAGGTCTCGTGGTTCCATACAAAACTCTAGAATTTCACCCGGATCCGACTTCTTGTTCCGGAGTTATAGGGTAAAGTGTGTTAAAGATTTTGCACCCTCATTTGAAGCAGCGAAACAAAAACGTTAAAAAAATTTCTTAATTGGCCTCTGAATGAGTGCCAATTTTTTCTGAAACTATACGAGTTTATTCCAATGTTTATTTCTAATGACACGAATTAATTAGGCCTGATTTCAATTTAGCACGGTGTGTATTCTCCGTGTACAGTAAATATGAGTGTATTACTTAATGCTAGGTAATATGCATAATGTTCACCAAACATGTTGAAAGGTCTAAAAATGTTCACCACTAATTGTATCTGTAACATATGACAATGTATATATCACACATAAAAAAATCTTGAAGGATGCAATATAAAGAACTGAAAAATCTTATAATTCATTCGATTTCTGCGTTTGAATCTGTGATTTTGATAAAGTAAATGCTCTTAAAATGTTTTATATATTCTTCTGAAATCTTTAAAATTTATTTTTAAAGCGATACACAATTTGACATTGATGCAAGAATATTAAAATACGGAATGATAAACGGGTAGCATCTCGTTGTGAATTAAGTATGATTTTTCGCATTTTTTTTACCACTCTTAATGGTTGTTCAAAATTTCAAACTCACTATACGTCCGGAACGAACACCATGTGATTTTGGAATCGGAATTCGGATCTGGATAAAATTCAACAGTATCTTATGCAATCATAGAAATTATCATATGAAACAAATCCTTTAAAATTCGGTTCAGTCCTCTCTGAGAAAAGTTCGTGAGTTACGTTTTGGAGTTTGAGACCAATGTGCTTTCGGAACCGGAAACTCGGGATCGGCATTGCCGAAGTCGATTTGTTGGGCCGTCAATTAACTAGAGCTTATTCCACTTTTTTTGCATCGGCACTTTAATTGGCGGAAAAAATTTTTTAACACTCTTTACTCTATAATTCCGGAACCTGAAAGTGAATGCAAATGAAAGTTAGATTTGTTGTAAGCCAAAACACCTGAAACCCAAAAAAATCAGTTTGTTAAAATGAGTAGAATGTATTTATTCGAACCAAAACTCATTATGCGTCGTTTTCCGGTTTTTACAGGCTATTCGATACACAAGTGGATGAAAAAGGAGGGCCAGTGTCATAGGCGTCTCGGCACGATGTGGATAAAAATATTTGCATGTTACTAACTTGTACAAGCTTGTTGGAATGGTTGTCGAGATCATGAAAATTTCTGTTCATAGATTTTTCGTGGCCAACTAGTTTGAAATAACTATATTACATAGTATCTCTAATCCTCAGTTGCTCAAACTCAATTAAAGTAGTTATTTTGGTAATAAATTAATTAAAATTGTTCTGCAATCTATTTTCGGCTGTAGTTTTGGTGTGTCTCATTTCTCGGAAGGACAATGTATGGAACACTTGTAGAACTAATTTGACGTTTAAGAGTTATGCAATGTTTTTGAGTTTTTTGAAGGTATTTTGAAAACTAATTTAAATAAGTTAAAAAAAATAACACCATTCCAATTTTCTCTTAAATTTTTACTTATATTATGACCTTTCAGGAACCGCATAGGATATATTTTTATCGATCTGGCATCTAATGAATATTGATATTTGAAGCTTGACTAGTTTTTGATGAAAAAATAATCATAACTTTTTACTGGTAGCTCATATGAAAAAGCTTGGTTGAACAAAATTGATTAGTACAACAACTCTTTTGAAGACAGCTTTTCCGTAGAACGCTTCACAAAAAAGTTAGAACATAAAAAAATTTCAGGTGCCACCCTTCTTTTATTCATGAAAATTGATGTAACTCAATCAAACAAAAAGCTATAGAGGTGCTTTTTTCAGCAAGGTTGCTCAAAATAAAATTTCCTACAACTTTATTGTATTTTTGAGTTCAATTAAGAAAGTTAGATTTCAGATTTCAATCTAAATGAGGACCACCCTAGTAACATTTTTCATCAAAAGGCATTTGATTGAAAACAACTTTTGTGAAGACACTAACTACAAAAAACTAATTTTTTTTTTCATAAATACGTTTATTTCTTAAGGCAGTTTACATAAGTTTTTCTTCGCCGTAGCATCACTTTTACATAATATTCTTATCCTAATTTAATTCTAACATAGTCACAACGTTTTGCATTTATTAAAACATATTCTCTTATTACTTAAATATCATCTTAGGTAACTCGTCATTAATTATGAAATATACTCGGAAATATTATTTGAACCAAACGATTAACTTCTATAAATTATAAAATAAGCTGTTATTTTCAGACATTTTGTTAATAATTTCATAAACTGTTTCGAGTTTGTTTGTATCATTACATTATTTTTATTCTAATTTAGCTATTGGTTGAACTCATGGACGCAGCTGGGATCAGAACTAAGTCTTGAAAGGGGCCTTTATTAAATTGAAACTCCAGTTTTCTTTATGAAATGATAAATAAGTTTCATGTATGAAAGGTCACGACAAGCAAGAATGTCTCGAACTGAGATATTGGATAGTCTACCTTGGGTACGCAAAGAATTTATTAGTTGAGATCTGACATCACGATACTCCACGCATGTCCAAACGACATGATCAATATCTCGATAACCTTCGCCACAAGCACAATGATTAGTCTTGGAGAGCCCAATTCGAAGGAGATGTGCATCTAACGTGTAGTGATTGGACATGAGTCTGAACATCACACGAATGAAATCTCTACTCACATCCAGTCCCCTGAACCATGCCTTTGTCGATATTTTCGGAATAATTGAGTGCATCCACCGACCCAGATCATCTTTATCCCAAGAAGCTTGCCAGCTGGCAAGTGTTCTTTGGCGAGACGAGCTATAGAATTCGTTGAAAACAATTGGTCTCTCATAAATTTCACCCTCAATAGCACCACGTTTGACTAAAATATCGGCTCTTTCATTGCCAGGAATGGAGCAATGAGCCGGGACCCAGACTATAGTGATTAGATAATTATTGTTCAATATGTCGTTCAGGCACTGTTTTATTTTGCCCAGGAAAAACGGTTCAGTCTTGCCAGTCATGTTTGAGCGAATGGCTTCAATTGCACTCAGACTATCTGTGAAGAGGAAATAATGGTTTGGAATTAATGTGACGATTACACTCAAACTATAATGAACTGCTGCTAGCTCTGCTATATAAACAGATGCAGGTTCTTGAAGCCTAAATGAGGCCGAAACATTATTGTTGGACATACCAAACCCTGTCGCTTCTTCAATTCGCGATCCGTCCGTGTAAAACATTTTCTCAGAGTCAATATGCCTGAACTTACTTGAAAATATTTTTGGGATTTCCGTCGAACGTAGATGATCCGGGATTCCACGCACTTCGCGCTGCATGGATGTATCGAAAAATAAAGTTGAGTCAGGGACATTTAGGAGGCTGACACGGATAGGAATATATCTTGAAGGGTTGATTTCCTGTGACATATGGTTAAAATATACTGTCATGAATTTTGTTTGAGATCGAAGCTCGACTAGTCGTTCGAAATTATTAATTACCATGGGATTCAGCACCTCACATCTTATTAGCAGGCGTGATGAAAGCTCCCAAAATCGATCTTTTAATGGAAGAACTCCCGCCAGAACTTCAAGACTCATTGTATGTGTCGAATGCATGCACCCTAAAGCAATTCGCAAACAACGATACTGAATTCGCTCCAGTTTGATAATATGAGAGTTTGCAGCGGAACGAAAGCAAACGCATCCATATTCCATCACTGAAAGTATCGTTGTCTGATACAATTTTATTAGATCTTCCGGATGAGCACCACACCAAGATCCTGTTATTGTTCGAAGAAAATTTACTCTTTGTTGGCATTTTGTTATCAGAAACCTAATGTGTCCTCCCCACGTGCATTTGGAATCGAACCACACCCCGAGGTATTTAAAAGTTAAAACCTGTTGGATCATTCTTCCCATCATATGGAGCTGAAGCTGCGCGGGATCATGCTTTCTTGAAAAGACGACTAACTCTGTTTTCTCCGCAGAGAATTCGATACCAAGATGAACAGCCCAATCGGACAAGTTATCTAAGGTATCTTGCAAATGGTTTATGCAGATCAATAGCTTTGGGTCCAGTAACTGAAACCACGCCATCATCTGCCAATTGTCTTAGTGTACATGGGGTTACTAGACAGCTGTCAATGTCATTTACGTAAAAATTATAGAGGAGCGGACTGAGGCATGAGCCTTGCGGGAGACCCATGTAACTATTTCTGAGTGTTGCCAAATCGCCATGTGAAAAATGCATGTATTTCTCTGACAAAAGGTTGTGCAAATAATTATTTATAACCGCTGGGAGTCCATTTTGGTGAAGCTTGTCTGAAAGAACATCAATGGAACTGAATCAAATGCTCCTTTAATGTCTAAAAATACAGATGCCATTTGTTGCTTTTGAGCGAAGGCAATTTGGATGTCAGACGAAAGTGATGCAAGGCAATCATTCGTCCCTTTATTTCTACGGAAGCCAAACTGAGTATCTGACAACAAACCGTTCGTCTCGACCCAAGTGTCGAGACGTCGTAGAATAATTTTTTCGAACAATTTTCTGATGCAGGACAACATCGCAATGGGTCTATATGAGTTGTGATTGGAAGCTGGTTTCCCCGGTTTTTGAATGGCGATAACTTTCACTTGTCTCCAGTCAGGTGGAACAATATTTTGCTCAAGAAACTTGTTGAACAATTCCAACAAACGTCTTTTTGCGAGGTTGGGCAGATTCTTCACCAAGTTGAATTTAATTCTGTCCAACCCTGGAGCGTTATTGTTACAAGACAAGAGTGCTATAGAAAATTCCATCATTGAAAATGGGTTATTAATAAAACCATTATTTGGAGGAGATTCCCGTATAATGCTCTGCGTAGGAACAGAATCTGGGCAAACTTTCCTAGCAAAGTCAAATATCCATCGGTTCGAGTATTCATCACTCTCATTGCCCACGTTACGATTCCTCATTCGTCTGGCCGTGTTCCAAAGAGTGCTCATTCAGGTATCTCTTGACAAACCTTCGACAAAATGTCTCCAATAGCTACATTTTTTTAGCTCGAAGTATGCTCTTGTACTTGGTTTCTAAAACCATAAGTTTTTCAAAATTCTGAGGAGTTCCTCCTCCCCGTTTTAGAAACGTCTTGCAAGCATTTTGTTTTGCGAGTTTAGCCTCTGAGCACTCTTTGTCCCACCAGGGGTTGGGAGGCCTTCTGTTAGTCGTTGGCCCAGGAAAGCGTTTAGTTTGGGATTGTTCTGCTGCCTCCAGAATCGAATAAATGAGGAAGTCATATTCTTCAAGTGGAGGGAGCTCTTCCATTGAATTCAAAATACTAGAGATACTACTTTGGTATTTAATCCAGTCGATATTTTTTGTCAAATCATATGGAATACTAGCGGAAGTAGCAATGCAATTGCTACTGCTAATTGAGATGATGATTGGTAAATGATCGCTACCGTGTAAATCAGGCAGTATTTTCCAGGTGCAATCTAGTCGAATTGATGTTGAGCAAAGAGATAGATCTAATGCACTTGGGCGTGCCGGAGGTCTTGGGATCCGTGTCATGCTACCCATATTTAATACCGTCATGCTAAAATTGTCACAAATGTTTTGTATTAAAGATGATCTGCTATCATTGTAAACGGAACCCCACATAATACCGTGCGAATTTAAATCCCCCAGAATCAATCGTGGTGCAGGAAGGGCTTCAACCATTTCATTAAGCTGTTGCTGTCCAACTTGTGCTTTTGGAGGAATATAAACCGAAGCTATGCAAATATCTTTGCCTTTAATGTTTATTTGGCAAGCAACAACTTCTATAGTAGAAGTTGAAGGGATGTTTAATCTATAAAAGGAATAGCATTTCTTAATTCCCAAAAGCACTCCACCATACGGAGAGTCTCTATCGAGACGTATAATGTTAAAATCATTAAAATTTAAAGCTATGTTTGAAGTAAGCCATGTTTCGCATAAAGCAAATACATCACATTTTTGACTATGCAATAATATTTTAAATGAATCAAGTTTTGGCATGATGCTTCGACAATTCCACTGCAGGACAGTGATTGTATCATTTGCGACGGGTGATAAATTATCCATCAAAAGATACAAAACCTGAGACAATTGGCCATTGAGCTGATAACTGCTTCAAAAAGGTTCTAGCTATTGGAAGGAATGCCATTATGAGGGTCTTTAAGGGTTCAGATATATTGAATGCTGAGAAAATCCATTCAACAATTTCCGAAAACTTCAGTAATCCTGTTGGTGGCTGTGAAATGGAGCCCACTGGATTATTATCTTTTTCTGTACTAGATCCTAGATTGGTTTGTGAATTTGACAAACCAGGAGGCACAGTCTTTGGTTTTGACTTTTTTTGTTTAACACGGGGATCTTTTTTTGAAGATGAAATTTTAGGTGTCTTTTTTGGTAATTTGGAGGAAGACTTCTTTCTCTTAACTGACCCTTGGGTAGTGATAAACGAATTACCTTCACCATTTTCGTCAGAGTCAGAGTCCTCTGGTTCCTCTAGATTTGAAAACCCGTTTTCGGTTTCCAAAGGGGGGACATCAATGACCGTTTTAAGCATTTCTGCATATGTGCGCTTAGACCGTGCTTTTAAAGAAAGCTTAATTTTGTCTTTGTGCACTTTAAATGCAGTGCATACTGAAATATCATCATGAGGACTATTCCCACAATAAATACATTTTTCAATTTCCTTGTTGCAATCATTATCTTTATGAGGCCCTTCACACTTAATACATTTTGGTTTATTACTACAGTAAGTAGCTGTGTGGCCGAATTTTTTGCAGTTCGTACAATTCATTACATTTGGAACAAAAAGCCGAACAGGGAGGCGAATTTTATCGACATAGACATGGGACGGCAACGCAGACCCGGCAAATGTCACTCGAAACGAGTCTGATGGGCGATAAACTTTTTTTTTCCTCTTCATGAACTACTGAGTACAGTTGTTTGCACTCCAGTATTTTCACACCCTCAAGCATAGAGTTCTTGAAACGACCAACACCATGCTTGAGTAAATCATCTACCGAAAGACTCGCTTCGGTAACAACACCGTCAATTTCGACATCTTTGGAGGGTATGTAAACTTTATACTCTTTATTGAAATGTTCCGAAGAGACAATATCATTCGCGTGTTTCAAATTATTTACCACAACACGAATTTTATCGTTATTTACTTTTATGATCTCTTTGATTGAAGAGTATCGTGATGTCAAACCTTTATTAATTTGAAAAATGTTTAATGGCTTTGATATACGTCTAAAAAAGACTATCCAAGGCCCAGAAGAGCTCTCCTGATATTTTTTCGTTCGTGGGGCTATAGGATTCATGCTAGGATTTACGTCCATGGATTCATCCATTACATTAAAATTTTTAACTAAACTTTAAAATAAAATTTGAAACCAACACTACACAGTACTCAATCAAAAGGAAAAGAAAAAACTTCTACCTTGAAATTGTTGTCTATCTCCGTTGCACTGCCGTGTAGATCCTCGTTGCTCTAGATGTTCTTGTTGGATGTATCTGGACGTTGATACAATGCTGAAGCTCACTGTAGCGATAGAATATGATGTGATGCTACTGCTACCTGACATCCAGCACCACTCGAATTCCGATTTGCTTTCGTCTTCGCCAGCTGTAACCAGCGCAGGTCACCGGTGTATACCTGCGTGTTGTATGGCAGTGGAAAGAACGAGTCTTGTCTCCTTCTTCCTTGTGCTCCGCACCGATATGCTTCTGCACCGAAGTGCCTTCGCACCGGTGTGCCTTTGCACTCTCCTGCTTCTATGTGCCTTTGCACTCTTCCTCTTCGATGTGCCTTTGCACTCTCCTGCTCAGCACTTGTGGCTGTATATTGCGGCCTGGGTAGAGTTTGGGAAACGCCCTTTGTTGTTTCCTTCACCAGCTTGGCCCAGCACTAGGGCTCTCTTATGCAGCACGACTATACGTTTTAACGGCTGCTGCCAACAGGTCTCTACCTGTAGTTCAACCGTTGTCGTATTTAACGCGTGTAAACCAACCAGCGTTATTAAACTGTACGCTTCTATACACAACCTTCTCGGTTGAACGGCTATTACTGACAAAAAACTAATATTTAATATAATAATAATCATTTAATATACTGTGGAATGTCATGAAATTTTGTAAAAAAAAACTACAATACTCTCCAAGAAAAGTAAGGGCACATTTTTGTCACATACACATGTACACTCGATCTTGACAAACTGAGTCGAATGGTATATGAAACTCAATTCCGCTTAGAATTTTACTAATACAAAATGTCATCTTGACAACGAACATAAATCTGAAAAGGTGACAAAATTAGAATGGCTTGCTATTCATAAATATAAACATCAACAAGAAAAGGTGACAAAATCAGATTTGCTTGCTTGCCAAAATGATGTACGGCTCAACAAATACTAAAGTTTTATGAATTGTATTTTCCAATATCTCGAGAACGGCTACTTCTTAGAGTAAGATCATTATAACGCTAGCATTAAAAATGGACCTTTTTCGAATTGTGATAAAAAAAGCTAAGACAGATAATTGCTTTTGATAAATTTTCCAAGGAAGGTAAATAGGGTAAGCTTACTTGCAAAAAAATTATATGCCTTGCAAGCGGGTTTTCGGTAGTTAACCGGAACATTCACCATGATGGATGAAAACTGTTGGAGTAGATCTTACGCTTCAGATTGGCCCAGATATTCTCGATGGGACGCAGCTGGGAGACGTTGGACGGGTTCGCCGATTTGGGTACCACACCGATTTTTAGCCGCTTCATCTACTCCAACGATCACTTCGCCTTCTCGTTGATTATCAGCCACAGCACACCTTCTTGAAGAACTTGGTGTGGAAATAAAATACGAAGTACCCTGCCAGTCGTTGCCATTGAAAGTGAAATAGGTCTTGTCGTCCATTACCATCACCAGGTCGCGAATCACCGGGAAAATCGAGTTGACCATCTTATTCAGCTGCCGCTTTACCTCCGAAACCAGCGCTGCATCATTACCTCGGAAACCAGTGGAAGCGACTTCGCTTCCTGACATGTACAGCCTGTTACATAAGAGCGTGGTCACGACTACTCGCGATCGTAAAGTTGAATGGTGGAGTTTTGCATAAATGACACTACTGCCCTCTGTATTGAAAAGAAATCACACCATTTCACTTTACCGATCGCGAGTAATCATAACCTTATATAACAGACTGTACGTGCATGTTCACCAGGTACTTTTTCACATTTGCACGCAATGATGTAACCACTTTTCCCTCGGTCTTCCTTTCTGTTTCTTTGCTTCTTGTCACTCAGAGTCGTCGGCTATCCGGAACCGGGCTTTCTTTCGATGCTCTGATTGTTGTATAATAGTGCCAAGATGTTATAGATGCCGGAACAGGCATATCCGGCGTTCACATATGGCCGCACGATATCCGTTTTCGACGCGTCGGAGTGCCGTTCTTTGAACACGCACACTTCTTAACGGAGTTGCTTCACTGTTTTTGCCATCACGGTTAGAGTTCGAACGATAGAGCAGTCAAATTTGGCTGCTGACTCCTGGGTTACGATGATTGATGGATAATTTCTTCAGAACGGATGGAGGCAACCCCATGAAAAATCGGCTTTTTTGTCTATTTTGTTAGATGCAAATGTTAAACAAATTTATTGCTTTTAATCTGTAGAATCATATCCCAGGGTTTTAATAATTATTTACACCATGAAACATCATGTGTTGGTTTAAACAATAAGTTCTGATCAAAACGATGCCATTTTCTAAATTTAATTTTAATTCTTGAATGTTTAGTTTAGAGTGCTCTACCGAAGTCCAAAAAATTATTGCTATACATCCTTTTAAACAATTAACGATATTTGAATTAGAAATCGGTGTTAAGTTGAATTATTTTCCTCATCCGTTAAAAATAAAAGATTTGCTAAATAATAATAATATTATATACATAAATACTAAATAATACATAATACTAAAGACAGGTTCATTTTCATCCTAATCAGAGTATGGGAAGCAAGATTACTTGTTACTCGTATCTGGAACAGGTTAAAATTATTGGGAACAACTGAACACCTTCAAACTTCATTCGTTTGGTAATATGAAAAAACACTGATTTCATTAACATTTCTGACATGGCTCAATATAATTTATCTTGGAAAAGGAAAGCAACCCTCACACAAACGGATAGCAATTTCCTCGAGAATAAAGCGAAGGAGCAAAATCAGAAACATGTCACCTGCACCGCATGGCTGACTTCAATTCCGAATGTAGTTAACGACCCGTTAAAGTGTGGATAATTGGGTTGAGCGTGTCAAAATATACACATAGCATATGTTACTCACAGCAAGATATTTCGTTTGTTAAACTAACGTTCAATAGTTTCATTGGTAATGATTTTAACAATTCTTGGGAAACGGAATAAATAAATGCTATTTTGCTTCTTATCACGCGTACTGTTCTTTTAGTAGAATTTAATAACGAATAACATTCTTGAAATGCCATGACAACATTCTTGTTCGTCCGACAAGGGAAGGAAAAAGGAATGAAATGTTAAATTAAAAATAACCCTCACTTTAGTTTTTCGTTTAATGCTTCATACAACATTGTGTTACGCAAAGCGACGTATTCATGCACATTCATACCGATAGGGGCTGTTTTTATCAAGTTCTGCAAACATCCACTCCGGTAGCAAAGCAGACGCAGCATCCGTCATCCGTCTCGCTTCCGAAGAGAGCCACCCTCATTTTCAACATCATTTTGCGCAGGCAACTGAACGAGTGAAGAGCAAATATTTCAATATCAGAAACATGCTGTTGTTTGCCGCCGGTACACAATCTGGCAACGATTGGTGACACTTGCTACAGACATTCGGTTATTCAATAAACTTTGGGCAAACAAAAATAATTTGTCATAATGGTAAATATAAATAATAACTTGGTGATGCCGTGGCGTTCTCGACATTTCGATGAGAACAATTAACTAAAAACACGCAAAATATGCATGACTTAAATCATATTAAATGTTTAGTAACTTCTTCGGAATGACCAAAAGTCAACTAGTCTATAGCTCATCTTTATAAAACCAGCACAATTCCAAAGGGAACGTCCTGTTAAAATCCAACAGACACTAAAAAATTATTAAAAGAAATACACATTATTATTTTATTCAAAATGCATTCATTTACACATTTTTATAAATTATAATCAAACCAATTTAATTATGCGTATGAAAAAATATCATGAAACTCTTCATTGAATGAACAAGATCTATTCTTTTTATATCGATTATAGAGTTTTAACCGTGTGAACATTCATTTTTCAAATCAGACAAATTGTCTTATCCCATGGTCGGGGTTGAAAATTGAAAAGCAACCCTTGGATGAAAAATTTAGCATTATTCCAATACTATTCTGATGCTTATTAAATTAAAGAAAGTGAAATTCGACATATTTTCAACTGTTGAAAATATTCTAAATTAGCCATATGGAAGAATGGGCAGAACTTAATCGTGAATATCTCGACTTGTATTAATGGCAGCAACATAATTTTTCACTATTTCATCAAAAATATAATCAAAAACTTAGAATAATATTTTGAACAGTGTGAGATAACCACAAACAACTCAAAAGTATTCTCAAAATTTTAAAACAACGCGGAAACTCTTTACTTACGCTTGGGTTTATCGCGCAAGGACGACGAATTTGAGGTAGTCAGGCACATATCTTCAACTGAACGTTATAAAAGGGGAACACCGTGGTCGAAAATCGATCATTTCTTCTTGAGCGTTGGATGGAAGCAGACGTCGGGGCGAGAAGACGCATTCAAACAGCGGCATAGGACAGCGCTCCTTCTGCGTGGTTAAAAACTTCAAACGCTCAGGTCGTAGTATCGAAGGTAAAAATCACCAGTTTAGTGAAAATCCAAATTAATTTGATTTGATTCGTGCACTTTTCGCTGTGCGAAAATCGTTCGAGAAAAATGTTCCGAACTGTGCTAAATATCGTAGAGAACTCCACAATTTGGTCCTTCTAAAAGACAGAAATAAATCCTGTACAGTATCTTGATAGTTTCTTCCATTGAAATATGCAAATCCGAAATGAAATAATGGATGTCAAAATTCTATGAGTGCCTATATGTGTGGCAGTTGGAACCGCCCATTTGTGAAAAAGGTACAAACAAAATCACTTAAAAAGAAACCCTTTTGAGAAAAATTGATTCAGTTTGGCATCATTTAGCACTGCGAGCGGATGTCTTGCGGTTTGTAGGCAAAGCTAGTTTCAACTCAAACAAGAGCGATTGCATCATACAACAGAGCTTCTGGTCGTCTGCATTGGAGCGAAAGAAAACGAAAAGTGAACAACATTATATAAAATCAGCCGTTCTAATGGCTCTAAATGTTATGTAAAGAACTATTAAGATTACTTCTTTGCAAATCGAAGGTAAAAATCATCAGTTCAGTGAAAATCCAAATTAATTTGATTTGCTTCGTGGACTTTTCGCTGTGCGAAATCGTTCGAGAAAAATGTTCCGAACTGCGCTAAATATCGTAGAGAATTCCACAATTTGGTCCGTTACACACCCGTACTTTTTTATCCTTCATTGTTGTTTCCTAATATAGCTTTAAAAGAAACTTTCGGGCTCTAGTATTGAGCTTCGAGTGAAATCGGTGTTTTGGTTCCAGAGAAACAGTTATATGAGAGCCCCATACAATCCTATTTTTAGTTGAGCAAGAAGGACATGGATATGATATTTTTGTCTCACACTACTGTATACACTTTTCATTGCAGCACACAATGACAAAAAATAGTTCAAACGATCAGGGATCGATGCTTTCAACACTCAATCTCCGGAAATTTGAACGTTAAGTAACGTGTGGGGGTGTTGAAATAGAAGAATACTCCCACAACGTAAAACAATTTTTTAAAGATTAGGGAATGATTTATTGACATCTAAGGTAAAATGCATTTCATCCAGTTAATACCTTTCAAAAATAAGACTAGTCATATCTCCGCAATTGCGTTCAGATTCAAAGAAAAGCTGTTTCATATTTCATATAATGGCTCCTCTGGGGAGTATGAGATTACGATAGCAAAGTAGTGTTATTTATGGATATTCGATACACCGGTTGAATTTGCAACCTTGTGCCACGAGTTTGTTTCAAAGTGATGTGCAAAGGCCTATGGATTTAAATAGAACTATGACGAATTTTCATCGTTCCATGATTCCCAATCTGGAGATTATTTCTCAAGAACGGAAGTTGTTATTTTGCACACAGGTAGAAATCATGAAAATCGTGAGAACAAAATCAATCATACAATAGTTTTAGAATAATTATAAGTATCAACAAATGATTACTGTTTACCAGAATAAAAATGCTAGAAGGAAGTACTTACACCACAGGTTTCCCTTTCTTGTCAATTGACCCTCTCACCGCGCCGGAATCGAATTCCCACTGCGTTATTTAACGTTTATAGCCGAAAATAGCAGAATAAATAGCACACTCCAGAACACAGAGGGTGGCTTTCGCCACTAAATCCCTTTGAGAATGAGCTGTATTATTAAATCTATACACACGTCAAACTTGAGGGGAAGTGAAATTCGTCTGGCGACCCTTCGATGTTCAAGATACGCTCCATCTGCGAAGGAATTTTCTCGTTCATTGGAACGAATGACAGCGCAATAGAGCCGAATACCAAAATTGATACTATATACCCCGAATGTGATGTTATTTCAATTCGTCATGTCAGATGAAACTTATATCCTGTCGGAACATGGTTTGCTCAAAATTATATATAATAAATTTTATTTTTGTACTTTTAAATATTCACTCGTAAAAACTATTTTGTTCGTTTTCAAATTTTTCTTTCACAAATTTCCTAACAATTAATCAACAACACGATACGAGTGTATAAATCTACCGCACCGGTTTTTTTGGAAAATAGTCACCCTCTGCTTGGTTACAATTCGCAAAATGTTGCTTGAAATTGGGGTTCTGCGATTTCCTCTCCAGGATAATTGCTAATTGCGGATTTAAGAAGAGCTTATGTTGTCTCACCAATATTAGAAAGGGGATTTGAAATATGTAATGAAAATTCAAACTGCGAAAGTTTTAGTTTTAGGAAAAAACACTATAAGGGAAGCAATCTTTAAAAAATGTTATATGGCCCGTATTTAGATTGAAACCTTAAGGTGCGGGTTGGGACTAACACTTCTTAAAAAATATTTATTTTTTTTATATTTTCTTATAGCTTAGCTTAGTTGACCGCCCGTGAGTTTATTGTGATTGATCAGAAATCAGTTGAAATTGCATTTTGAACCAAATGCATGATACTTGGGGAGTCGTAGATCATGCTCAACGTGCAACCTAAACTGACTTAGAACATAGACTGATCAATAACGTAGATAGCCACGCCCATGCAGGTCAATATGGGAAGGAAGGAATATTAGTTTGACAATTGTTACTACTAGTGACCGAGGAATTCTCTGCCTTACCACAAGTGTCACTGGAAAGGAGTGGTGTTAGTGGGGTGAGGAAATGATTAGAATTTTTCTTGGTAGATAATGTGATCTACTTATTACTTATAATATTATCATGTGTTTATTGCTCTGGGTAGCCGGCTACCGAGAATACGTTGCAATTTTATCGCGTTTTGTATTAATATATGCTTCTTATTAAAATACGAAGTTTCTTCCGAAACTGGTAAAACTCCGGACAGCCGGCTGCCATGAGGCTCGCTAAAAATGCATATATTTAATTCATTGTGTTCTGTTTTTTTTGCGATAGACAGCCCTAATACTGGCAAGATATCACACGATCGCCATCAATCGAACAACAATGTCTTATGCGATACGAAGTAATGTCGATATCTACTCTCTAACCAAAAAACACCAAATGGATCCTCCTCGCAGTCTACCCAAGTAGCAATCCGCGACTAGTTCTGATACGACAAAGCCCAAACTATGTTGCAACAAGAGCACGAATATATGTTTTATGTTATACTGGTTAAAACATGGTGACAGCAATGTTTCATCATAACATAACTAGTTACGAAATAGTTATTTAGGTTTCCAATCATAACATCTTTGTGACATATTGAATTAAATATAATTTATAAGCTATCGTTACTTAATCCAAACATATTTTTAATCACAACAATGCTTCTAGCCACTAGTTGAAAATAAGTTTATTTGACTTCAATAGTAGCAACCCATAACTAGTTTTGATACCGCTTAACCCAACTGTGTTGAAACAAGAGCACGAACATGTTTTTTATGTTATACTGGTTAAAACGAGGTGACAGCAGTGTTTCTTTATAACGTAAACATTAAACTAACTATCATTTGTAAGTTATCGTTATTTGATTCTAACATATCTTTAATCACAGATATGTTTTAAGGTACTAGTTGAAAAAAGGTTTATTTCCATTATAAATACGTTAACGTATATGTGAAGTTATGAAAAGATAAGTTATTTCAGTATGGCATTACAACGTAACGACAACATAGTTTTAGCCGACTTAACAACTAGTAGAAACTGCGCTTTTTGAATCATGCAAGTGGTTAGATGTTAGTAACAATCACTCAAATATCTGCTTGCAAACTAGTCACAAACAAGTTAGCGTAACAAAAATTGTTACTTGAGTAAACTATATTTACATCCGTCCTTGTTAAGCATGGTCGCAAAAAAAAATATCTGCACGGTTATAAACTAAACTTAGCGTTTCACCTGAAGAAAAATAGATCACGTTCCCCGAATAATCGACGGAGTTAAGTCTAGTCCGATTTTTAGTAGAGAGAAATATAACGAGATTGTAAATAAAAAAACCGGCCGAAAATAGCATGTTTCAACGATAGTAATATAAAGTTAAATCCGCACTGTTCACACTACAAAACATGGTTGTACCTATCTGCGTCATTTTTCCAAAAATCTGTTTTCGGCGCAATAATCTATCTGTATCATATCGGTATCAGAATCTCTTCTACATAAGTAGTAGAAAATGTCACCAAGAGGTGAGCAAAGAAAAGGTCCCACGACAACCTTTTCTCATGTCGCTTCGAGCTAAAAACCAAAATCGGTACTTATCTGTGTGATCCGTGAATTATCGGTATTTTGGGAGTACATATCTGTACTGTGGTATAGAGGTCAAAAATCTGTATAAATACCGAGGAATCGGTATACCTGGAAACGTTGGTACCAGGTTTCAGTTTTGTTTTATTATGATTACATGGCTACTTTGATGGAAAACTGCTGTTGTTGAACAGCTTGTCAATTGACATACACTCAGGCAAAAAATATATGGAATTTCATAATGATTTCGTATGATTTTTAGCCACAAGAATATCGTAAGCGAACCATAAGACCGCCTTATGAAATCCCGAAAATAGGAATTCCAATAAAACGCCTTATGAAATTCATACGGAATTTTTAGGAACATTATGCGAAATTTCTATGATAAACATAACTTCTCTCATATCTTGTGAAGTTCATAAGTTGTTCGTATGAAAACTATAATAGTGATAGATAATATGTATATTGCAGAGGTATATTTTTCATATTTATCTTATGAAATTATGATTTTGGTGATTTTTGATGCATCATAAGATTTGCCTTATGATTTTCACTACTCAATTTGCTTAAGTGTAGTCGAAAAGTGAAGGAAAATGCTAGCAGGGTTGTGCTTTACTGGCAATTATATCATCTTATTTCGGGAGAACATGTTTCAATGTGATGTTTCTGAATATGGAATAACGCCAAAGTAAAACATGTTATTTCGCTTAAAACATGAAATCAGAGTTGAAACTTGTTTTAACTCATAGTGTGAACATAGTATAAGGAACGATCTCACCAGTATCCTGCTTCTTCTATTCGCAAAGCTGTAAACTGCGCGAGATGCCACACCATTACTGAAAGAATAAAATTAAGTAAACACTCGTGGATGGGTTTGCTGCAGACTAATTCTTGATTTTCAGTTTTTTTTATTTAAAAGGTATTTTTATTCCGGCCTGTTTGCGTACAAGCTTTACGTGGCCGAATTAGCCGATTTTTTAAATAGTGTATTTTTTGAAGTGGATCTCGTTGTCACTCTTTTTCTAGGAGAAGAGGAGCTTCCATTTCCCTCCTGCGAGGGTTGAGGGGCACTTTGTTCGTGACTCGTCTCGTCGTTCATTGCCGCATCGGTGGGTTTGTTGTTGATTTCCGTCTTCTTTTCGTTTTCCTTGATGTTCGCAGTCTTGAGCTCGTTGCTAGTTGCTGTACATGCGCCTTGTTGTACATTGGTTGCAGTTGCTGGTTGGTTTGATGGTGAAACAGGAGTACTGCGCTCACTAGTTTCCATTGTTGAACGGTTGACCTTGTCTTTGGTTGAAGATGTCCTTTTCGCAGTTTCGGTGCAAGGTTTACCGTAGTGTGCAGGTTGTTCACAAAACTGGCATGTAACCAGCTGATTTTCATAGGTAATCAGCGTTTTACACGGATGTGTCCCACCTTAACCACAAATGATGTAAGATGGAATTGCCTTACGTAGATGCATACGTACCACTCGCACGCCATCCCGGGTGACCTGCGGGGGGAGGTCATGCACGCGTACTTCTATGACATTGTCCACCATGTGCACAGGGATTCTGTATTCAATGTTATCACACTCGACACTGTGCACCTCGTTGTTAACCGAAGCGAATGCAATTGCATCGCTTTCACGTTTAAACATAATGTACACATAGTTAGACGCCTTGTTGAATTGAATCTTAGTTACTTTATTAGCGTCTAGATGCATTCGTTCTTTAAGTAAGATTTCAATTTCATTTGCTGCTGGTCTAACTTTGCAACGCTTGAAATCTATACAAATTGAATTTGGTCTTGTAGGTCAAGATTCCGGCTTTGTTAAATCGTATTTGATCATTCCGTACACTCTTTTGTTCACTGTACTGTATTGTCTTTGTTACTGTTGTTTCGACCGTAAATGATTTACGACCGTAAATGATTCTCGACTGCGTCGTGTGAGATGCGAGCACGAACTGCTTGATTTTCAGTTTGAATCACACGATGTACGATCATGATTTCTAGGAAGCGACCTCAAACATACTCCTTCACCGGCTTATTTTCCAATATTTTTCCACGAAAAAATTACAAAATGTTGTTCGCATATTGCTTAATATTATACAAAACATTTGAATTTATGTTGTTGAACAAGAGCTCTATGAAAAAAATCGCAGAACTAGTGTTTTTGTTTTCATCCGTTAGACCCTATGCCCCATCCCCTCTTCTTAAAAAGACATTTTTAGCTTCGGTAAATAGTTTTAGATTGTCATTTCGCAAATCAGCAACATGCAACTTCATATTCAAGACTTCTTCGACTTTCTTTTCACCATATTTTTTTCATATTGGCATTAAACATTCGTGCAAAAGTAAATAAATCAACACTAGTCCTTTTTTTTCATTTCTCTTAATTTTTGTCATTTTCCTATTTTAATTGCAGATATTATCCCGATGGTTCAATCGTCTGATTCCGCTGAAACGAGAGAGTTTTTACAGAAAATAGCAGATTTGCTAATCGACTATGTTAACATCCAGAACGATAGAAAGGAGAAAATTCTGGACTTCCATCACCCAGAGGATATGAAGAAGCTTCTAAAGCTAGACGTATCAGATGAGCCGGTTACGCTGCAACAGCTGGTGAATGATTGTGCCATCACACTAAAATATCAAGTTAAAACGGGTAAGTTTCACGGATTTGCTACTGATTTCGAATTACCTTTATCCTCAGTGTTATATTTGAATGTAACTAAACTGACAGTGATGGTAATAGCCGTGTTATGATTTTAGCGTGTAGAGAGACTGCTTTGTTAGAATTGGAGTGAGAAAATCCTCTTCACATAAACTGCATTGGGTCAGAAGAATTAATCTCCCCTTCAATGCTGTTCCAACGGAAGCAAAATGAAATGTTTCCTTTTTCTTTACCTGCTCTCCTTTACTAACGCTATCTGAAATGATACATGAGAAAATGTGGGGTTTGAATGAAAATAGCAGAACAGACGTATATCCGGATAAGCACACACTTTCCATCTTAGCCCACTACACGTAGAAGGAGGTAATCCAAACGCAGGCGGAAAAGCATTTTGTTGCTGTCTGATTTTGCTATTACAAACATTCGTCCTGCAGATTGTTCTTTTCACTGATCTGTGCAAACGTTTGCTGTTCTTTTGTCACATCCATATGCTTCAACCAGTTTTATATAGGGTGGATCTGAAGAGCTGTCGTGGGCTCGCTCTTGTGAGGTGTTTACAATCATTCTTCTTTGTAGAACGTTGACTTAAAGCAGTTGGCATCTATCTAACATTATCATTTTGATGAAGAGCTATCTATCTCATGCGTCAGCAGCAGACTGCAAGGAAAATTGGACAATTAAAAACGCATTAGAAAAATTATGGTCCAGATCACTCATATTGCTTCAATCTGTTCTAATTTATTATTCTTATTTTGTGTAACTTGTGTAACTTATTCAATACCTAGAACAGAGATAATATTAGCTCGCTGTTGAAAAATCTACAAAGTGCTTTTCAGTATTATTTTTAAATGCGTAATCTACAATTTTCCGAAATATGTCAATCCAACAATCGCTGTTTTATTGTACCGTATGCATGATCATGCTTGCAACATCGTACATATGTGTGCATATAATGCCTGTTTTCTTTGCATGCAAGTAGGCTACAACCAGACCCTGTCAGCTTGGAGTGAAATCAATCTTCAGTTCAACAACGCCATCGCACGGCATCACATTCAACATATCATGTCAATTGTATGGGTGCGCAGCCCTGCTATTTTGGCGCGCACGAATTTGACATTTCTCTCCATTACTTCTATGTATGAGATTCGATGCGGACTCGCCTGAGGGCGACATGCTCGCAAAAAAGAATGTTGCCGATGATTTGTTCGGGAAATGTGAGAGCTGGATATCTTGTTAATATGATGTCTTTGCTACAACTCATGCTATGACTTTAAATCATAAGCGGCCCTTACACGAGCATCAAAAGTGTCATTACTAAAAAGTAATGTCACCATATTGAACCGATTTTCACAAACATAGAATCCCAGATTCAACTAGAAGGTCATAAGATGCCATAAGAAATTCCCAAGATTCATTGAGTGTAAAAATGTTAATTTCAAAAGTTTTTTACCTTTTTCATGTATATAAAAAATAGGTATGGAATTCGCTCAAACTTTAGAGAAATTTTCCGAGGCCCGGAGGGCCGAGTGTCATATATCAATCGATTCAGCTCGACGAACTGAGCAAATGTCCGTGTGTGTGTGCCTGTATGTGTGTTGTCAACTAAGAGGTCGAGATCTCAGATATGGCTGGACCGATTTTGATCAAACTAGTCGCCAATGAAATGTCTCCCCGTCACCCTGAACGCTATTGAATAGGTTTGAGATCAGCTTGGAGTGAAATCAATCTTCAGTTCAACAACGCCATCGCACGGCATCACATTCAACATATCATGTCAATTGTATGGGTGCGCAGCCCTGCTATTTTGGCGCGCACGAATTTGACATTTCTCTCCATTACTTCTATGTATGAGATTCGATGCGGACTCGCCTGAGGGCGACATGCTCGCAAAAAAGAATGTTGCCGATGATTTGTTCGGGAAATGTGAGAGCTGGATATCTTGTTAATATGATGTCTTTGCTACAACTCATGCTATGACTTTAAATCATAAGCGGCCCTTACACGAGCATCAAAAGTGTCATTACTAAAAAGTAATGTCACCATATTGAACCGATTTTCACAAACATAGAATCCCAGATTCAACTAGAAGGTCATAAGATGCCATAAGAAATTCCCAAGATTCATTGAGTGTAAAAATGTTAATTTCAAAAGTTTTTTACCTTTTTCATGTATATAAAAAATAGGTATGGAATTCGCTCAAACTTTAGAGAAATTTTCCGAGGCCCGGAGGGCCGAGTGTCATATATCAATCGATTCAGCTCGACGAACTGAGCAAATGTCCGTGTGTGTGTGCCTGTATGTGTGTTGTCAACTAAGAGGTCGAGATCTCAGATATGGCTGGACCGATTTTGATCAAACTAGTCGCCAATGAAATGTCTCCCCGTCACCCTGAACGCTATTGAATAGGTTTGAGATCGAATGTTTACTTTTAAAGTTATACAAAGTTTTATGTCTAAATTTTCAGTTTTTTGGCAATATCTGTCACAATTGACCTTGAAAATAAAAGATGTTTTTAGACTTAGATTCCACACGGCAATAGCTATCCAACAAGCCATAGATTGTTAAAATCCGTCCATTTTTAACGGAAATATCTATATTTTAGTGTAAGCGATTTTTCCCCCTATTCCAGTAGTAGGAATTTTGAGCGCTGTATGACAAAGCAATACTTGGGAGCAACGTAAACCACTAATTTTTATACTGTAACACACAATTGTTTCTAAGTACCAAAAAGACTGTGTACAGCTTCTATTTTCATGACTTTTTGCCTCAGACCGATTGTAGCATGGTTCATTTTTGGCAACCTAATCGTTCGAATATGACATACGTTAACCAGATGATGGCAGCATTTTCGAGTTGAAAGTAATTCTATAATTATATTAATTTAAGCTACTTACATCAATAAATGCTGGAAGAACGCGACACCTATGTACCATTCGAATCAGTTCGTCGAGATCAACAAATGCGAATGTAACAAATAATTTCACTCAATTTCCTCGGAGATGGTTCAACCGGTTTTTACAAACTCAGATTCATATGAAAAGTCGTATACTCCCAATCAAGGTTCCTAAATTACATTTGGACCCGACTTTTGGTTCCGGAACTACAGGATGATATGCGAAACGAAATTGTAACTCATTTTTCTCGCAGATGGCTGAACCGATCTAAGATTCAAAGGAAAGGTCTTAGGATCCTATAAAACATTTAGCGTTTTAGTCATATCCGACCTCCGGTTCAGGAGATACATGGTGATTAATATAAGAATGTCTATTTCACATAAAATAATCAGGTTTATCGGGTCTGCAGATTTGGATAGTCGAATTTAATTAAAATTTAATTTAATAATAAATTCAATTCGCACTACGATTTCTCAAAGATGTCTACACTGATTTTCAAACAGTTTGAATCAAATGTAATCTATACAGCTCTTGAGGTGGATTTAACTGACTTTCTCAAAGCTCAATATTTTTTTCAAAAAAAGGCCAAAACGAATTTCAAAAACAAAAATTCAAATTGAAGGATTTATGGTCAAATATAAAATTAATGAAAATTTTTCCGATTCTAGAATTACAGGGTGGTTAGTTTTTAAAATTCATACCGATATAGAAGATGACAATTCAAAAAAGCTTCAGAGTTGGACTCAAAACTATTGCCATTTATTCGTCATACTAATTTTTGGCCATACAAATCGTTTTCGGTTATCTGGTTCCTGAATACCGGTTCTGGTAGTACCGTAAATAATGACGAAAAACTCTAAAATAGAACTTATTTCGACATCTCATGGAATGTTCAATCGATTATTACACAGATCAGGAAAATCTATCACCAAATAAACTCATTCAGATACAAATTCAAATAAGGCTTGACTGAATTTTATCCAAGTCCGACTCCCGGTTCTACAATTACAGGGTTGATAAATTTTCAAAATTTCCAACATTCTTATAAAAAACAATATCCATAAAAGATCTTCCAAGTTGGACTCAAAACAGTTCCAATCTGTAGGTCATATTAGTTGATGGTTGAAGGACGAGAATTTCAGTTCTCCAATTTCCGGTTTCGGAATACCGGAAATAGTGAACAAGATCTTAAGATGGAGCTCACTTAATTGAATTGATTTTCACTGACTTAAAGTCAAATGAAAGTTGTTAAAGTATTAGGCAAAATGATCCTCAAAACTGGTGCTATAAAATTAACGGTAGCAATCACAGTGCGTACAAATCACCTTATCGCAGTAGCGCATCTAGAAGGGCTTCGCTCGCCCAGGGTGCAACGTTTTTGGGAATAGCAAATCAATCCTTGGGACCTATTTTTGTCATGAATACGATTTACTTTTCGATTTCATTCTTCGCAGCTGGTTCGCTATAAACGATTATTAGCCATTTTTTTTCTTCTGGTTGTTGTATGATCAGTACTGAAGATGAAATATACTTTACTTTAATTAATACAGCAACTATGAATCTATTCGGACTTCTAAAAGAAGATAAAGCTTCTATAACTTTGGTTCAAGAACCATATTTCCAAAAGGGAAACTTCTATGTTTGATAGTTACTAAACCCAGCCTTCATTGCTTTCAACAAAAACGGTATGTCTAATCTACGTGAAATGCTTCGAGCATGCATGCTTGCAAAAAGTGTTCCCGATGTATCTCGTACATCTGAGCTCGATCCAAGATATGTCCGGAATCAGAACCCGGGGACAGGCATAGCCGAAATTTGTTTGTGTGGTCATCAACCAACAAAACCTGCAAATTAGGATAGTTTTGAGATCAGTTTAGACGAAAAACGAAAACATTATGTTTCAACAACTTTCTTCCGTAATTTTCTTTGAATCTCTATTTTTTCGTCCTTCGTGTGATCAGTTTACCGATCATCCTCGTAGAATTAGAATAATAAGATGATCATTAAAAACCATCTCAACAAATCTATTTTCTTAGTTATGCTTAAATTCTACACACTGTCTCAGTATAATCATCGTTGCAATGCAGATACGTATTTCATACTACTACCTACAGTCATTAGTAGGAGGTGCGTGAATTAAGTAGAACATCGCGTTATTTTAATTTTTTCGAGTAAATAAAGGCTTTTCCAATTTCATTTGATTTTAGTATAAATAAGATAAAAAACTTACTACGCCCATGCGCTAAGGTATCTCGAACCATATGAGTATGTTTTGAAACTATGAAAATACTTGAAAGATGATCCAATATCCACAAACTACTTGGAACTTCAGTCAGTTTATATATAATTCTTCAATACTGTTCAGTGTTAAGTGATTATACAATATTTGTTTTCTAAAGATTTCTTGGATGTTCACGATCTGATTTAGATTCTTTGGAATTAAACAATTCAATAATGTATATTCCGCAATATTGAATTCCCCGAAACATGTTAGATTGATTTATATATATATATATATATATATATATATATATATATATATATATATATATATATATATATATATATATATATATATATATATATATATATATATATATATATATATATATATATATATATATATATATATATATATATATATATATATTTACGTGATCATTGCATAAATTAAATAAAAAATCGCCTTATTTCAAATAAAACGCGTGATAACAAAACCATTCAGTATGCAAAAATTAAATGAAAGTTACATTTTTAAATACTGCTCATTCAACTTATCTGTGGTTCAAAGTCTCATTTTTTGTGTTTTGACGCAATACACACTTACACTAATAGGTGGATTATTTACGTGTATTAAATGATCTTCCTTGTATATCGTAAACAAAACACAAAACACATCAAAGCTCATCATTTTCGCTCAGTAAACCAGAAAATAGTAACGGAAATTATAATCCTTATCTACCCTATAGCTGTTTTCGCAAGTCATCATCACTATTATTATGCCAAGATAAATACATCAAATCTCAGCGGTTGTTGAGAAATATTTTTGAAGCAGATTTCTGTAAAAAGACTACCGAAACTAGATGGTTGCCTTATCTTCCCATAAAAGTCATATCCTGCCAGTGATGAATGGTGCAAAACGGGTGAAAGAATCTATGTTGGAAATTGTTTTTCACCGCCCTCGACCTACACAGATCGGATGTGATGCGCAACGAACATCACAAGTCAGGCGGGACACGTGACCGAGATTAGATCAATAAGTGGCAATAAATAGAAGGAAAAACCAACATTTCCTTCCCCTTGGAATTCAATCAAGCACACTTATTCTTTCGTCCCCACAAACTACTCATCTGTATAACGGGAGGTAGGACAATTGCCAACTCCAGGCACCGCAAAGTTGCCTACTTGTCTGCTAGGAGCAGGTTCGGATTCCAGTGCAGCGTTGCGTGTCGTGGAAACGTCAGTAGCAGTCAGTGCAAAATGCTAATATATTATGAATTAGGATTAAATTTCAATGAAATTTTCACCCTCTAGTTGAGAAGGGGAAGCAACCGGCTTGAGGGCTGCATTTTATTACCTTTAATTCTATTATACGCGACGCGTCCCTATGCCACGCGACCTTTTCATCCCACTGTTCATAGTGGGTAAGAAGCAAGAGTACTCTGACTTTATTTCAAACGTGGCGAAACAAGTTGAAATTTTACTTTTCTTTACAATTTT
Source organism: Malaya genurostris (assembly GCF_030247185.1). Lineage (NCBI taxonomy): Eukaryota > Metazoa > Arthropoda > Insecta > Diptera > Culicidae > Malaya > Malaya genurostris. Next base: position 168,550,601 of record NC_080572.1, on the reverse strand, counting down.
TCCCTACTGCATTATCATTTCATCAGTGTGTACTCTTGTTGCTTTATACGAAAGTGTTATTCAAATTGGAGTTTTTGTTTATTATGATCAAATGATTGATTGTTTATTATTGTTATCGTTTCTACAACTCATGAGAAACCAATATATAACCCACGATAATAAAACCTTGAATACTATATACTCTTGTTTGATTAATATGTTCGAATCGTTCATTGATTAAAATTTCTGCCTTTTCTGAACTATCCGAAATTTTAGTTTACATGAAATTGTACACTTCACAGTTACTTCTGTACTTCTTTTAATTACAGCTTTAACCTAAGCTCTCTTGAAACTGAGGTTAACCGAATATTCGCAGTTGTCATAGTAAACTAAAACAACTCTAATTTCAAATGAAATAGATGAGCTATAATCTCTAACTCATATTGAAGTGCAAATTCACAGGACTATAGATAACACTGATCACTATGTGTGGACGATAATATTATGTATATCCCTTAGAGATCACGTGTGTTTGGCCACGTTATTATTTCAATAGAATCCAATCAAACACGTATTTTTGGCTTTTTCTGCGGTATGTATCCAGCGATAACGAAACATCAACAATGTCCTTTCCATCCCTAAGGTATGCAGGATGCAGAAACAATCTTTTCATCAACGAAATCGAATCAAAATTTGCTCATACTTTCGGTACAAACTCTTTGAAATGAAATAGACGATTTATCGAGGGGTGCTGTATATGATGACAATCCAAGGGTGCAAAATCAACGCCCTTAGCTGATACCGAGACGGAGTGATTCAAATACTTGCTGATATTTTTATCAATTCAATAGCCTCAGTTGGGTGGGATTAAAATGTTCATCTAAAGTAAATTCTCTTGTACAAAGGGAAGTTTACTGAAAAATTAATTCAGAAAAGATTTTCAACATAACAAACATATGCTTAGCATTGATTGAGTGTTGATTGGATTTGAATAATTCCACTGAAATGTGGTCAGATTTTCCAACAAATCTCTAGCTCTCCAGAAAAATTATATCTATTCAGTTGTTCGTTTTCACATAAATCCCAGCAAGCTCATGCTACGTTCCAATTTACAACATAGAGTACAATCAATGCATCTAAGCTCGAGTCCACCGTTGGTATATCAGAAGATTATTACGCTACATTTAGTTCAATAAATGATTACCTCATTGTCTCTCGCTGGAGAGCACGTCAAGTGCCATCAAGTAAATCCTCTTTATCCACACTTCCATCACAACGAGACATGGAACTGCGCTGGTTTCTCTTCCATTGCAATTTGCTGCCATATACGAGCAAGAGCAAGGGAAACCGATGCTGTATACAAATTGTGGAAAATAGGGGCCAAACCAGAAGATTTTCTCCAATAATTAATGATCAAGATTACGCTTAGTTATCTCACCCAATGGTGTATTTTTAAAGCCCGTATTGATCCCGTAGTACGTATTATGATGGATCGATAGCTCCCTCTGAAAGTAGCTTTTGTTTACATTTTTTTCTAGGGCATCCCCACTTCTTCAACCAACTCTCTTGTGGATTAGATGTAGTTTCGATGGCAGGAGAGTGGCTTACAGCGACTGCTAACACCAACATGTTCACATACGAAATTGCACCGGTGTTCATTCTGATGGAAAATGTAGTATTGTCCAAAATGCGCGAAATTATTGGATGGGATGGCGGTGATTCGATTCTAGCACCAGGTGGTTCCATTTCAAACTTATACGCCTTTCTGGCCGCCCGACATAAGATGTTCCCTCGTTACAAAGAGCAAGGTTCCCGTGGCCTACCCGGTGACTTAGTAATGTTTACTTCAGATCAATGCCACTATTCTATCAAATCGTGTGCATCAGTTTGTGGCCTTGGAACGGATAACTGTGTTATGGTTCCGTCGGATGATCATGGTAGAATTATCCCAACCGAATTGGAGAGGCTGATTCTGGAACGGAAAGCCCGAGGACAGATTCCATTCTTTGTGAATGCCACAGCAGGAACAACGGTGCTGGGTGCATTCGATCCGATAAACGCTATTGCTGACATATGCGAAAAGTACAACTGCTGGTTCCACATCGATGTAAGTCGAAAATTACACTTCCTTTTGCACATGGTTGATTGATTTTTTTTTATTCTCTATTCACCGTTTACAGGCTGCATGGGGTGGTGGGTTATTGTTATCCAAGAAGTACCGTAATCCAAGACTGTCCGGAGTTGAACGGTAAGTTTTTTATTCGCAATGATTAAACTCTTCAAACATAAAGTACGTTGATGCTCGAAAAGCCAAACGAATATTCTGCTGACAAACAGTGAAGCACAAATTCCAAACCATGAGCACGCATGGCTGCATCAAAACAATCTCAGCTGTTCTTTTAACCTTCGAGGGTGGAACTTTAATCATTCATCTATTGTCATCCCCCCTCCAACCTGCTGCCGTTAAAAGGGGGAAACGGTCGGATAGGCGATGTTTCAATCCATCAGACTGATTCTGAGCCATGGGCACTCTGCATGAACGATTTTCTCTGCTCCATGTCAAGCTTTAAAATTTTCCCAGTTGCGATTGGGAAACGATTTTTCATTTGGGCTTGAAATGTGACTGAAGATTTGAAAAAGATTCACATCATCTGCTTCGAATTCTGAGCGCTTTGAAACAGTGCATTGAAAAATACACTTAGTTATTTTTATAAATCAACGTTTTAATTTCAAGATATTATAGTAAGTAAACTCTTATAATATACCAATTTTTATTTGTTTTTTCATGGCAATGCAAATTGGCCTAGTTACAGTAAAATGAACGAAGATACAGATAAAGAATTATCGTATTTTGGTGTCAAATAATATACTGTAATAAAGTGTGTAACTAATTTTCTCTGGTATTCGTGGACCGATCTACAAACGTTTTTTTTTTTTTTGCTTGAAACGTGACGTTTATGCGGAGGTTTAAGGCTAAATTACTTAAGGAGAATCCTTCGAGGAGAGGAAAAAATCTAAAAAATTGTTTTGCATGGAATTGAAAATTTTCTTCGATGATTGTATAGGGCGTATCGAGTTTTGCAATGCTTGCCCGATGGAGAACAAAATATGAATACTACACTCTCATTGAACATAACTCAAAATTGAGTGACACATCACTCGAATTAATAAAAAGTGCACGTACTCTAAACTTGAGTTACCACCTATCTAATCATTTTTACGTTAAGGGACGAAATTGTCAAAACTTGATTAATTTTATTCAAAATAAGAAAAAAATATTTTGTTCAAAATTTGAGTAAGTTCAACTCAAAATTTGAGTTCCTTGTTTTCAAAATGAATAAATTTTTCTTCGTTAATTTTCATATACAAAGTTATTCTGCTTTCTTTTGAATGCGCAAAATAGTGATTCAAAACTGTTTCCTTTTGAACGGTTTGGAGTAAAAATTGAATTATTTTGATATCCTTATGTTGCGCTTTACACTAAGCATAATTGAAACCACAAAACAACTATGATTGACGTTGATTCATGTTTTCAAAACCGGATCTAGAAACGGCAATGGAAAACGACGTTTTCTTGAATTCTTTATTTCGATAAGAATATTCCGAGAATAAAAACGCACTGAACTGCAAGAAGTATTTTTTTCACTCAGATGTTTAAAAACTCAACGCTTACTCTTATGTATGAATAAATGCGAGAGAACTCATGGCAACGAGTTTATTTTACTGAAATCCATACTCAAATTTTGACATATTGTTCCAGTTAAGAATTTTAATAGCAACTCAAACCATGAGTTATGTTCAAAGAGCGTGTAGATTATTAATAAAATCGTTAGGCGCGCAACGAGCTGTTTTGTGTGCAAATTTTACTGAGCCTACTTGATCCATGTGCACACTATTTCGAATCACATTCTGAATTAAGTATGAGTGCCAAATAATCAGGGCAGGTTGTTTGAAAGCTTTTTTTTATTGAAAAACACTGGTTACGTGGATTGTTCTGGTTTTGCCCTTTCGAGCAGAAATGCAACATTCAGATGGTGTTTCATTGTGATTTCTGCTCGAATGTGCAAAACCTGAGTAATCCACGCCACCAGTGTTTTTCAATGTAAAACGCCATAAGATCCGAGGTTTTCCTTGAATTCCAGAAATGTGAATTCCCATCTTCACGATGGATGCAATTATTGCTATCACAATGCGCTGCAATTTTTTTCAGAGACAAAAGGATTGAGATGTGCAAATAGCAAAGTCAAATTATCACCGTTAACTCAAACACCAAAACTGTTAAACTCTCAACCTTATAGAGGAATTCCATTCGAATTCAAAGTATGTTTTTTGGTTTTCTTGGCTAAAATTCAAATTGCATGTTCGATTTTTCACTCGAGCCCAAACGTTTTTCATTGGCCTAGACACGATTCAAATTATATCAAACCATTCGAGACGTTTTTGGGCATATCTTTCTTTCAACGTTGGTTTTTGGAGAGTACTTCAAAATTTTAAAGTGTTTGGGTTTAGGTAGCTATGAACAGTGTCGTACAATTTTTCACCTCTGTGAAAAGATTCATCCACTTACTCACAAAGTGTTTCGACTTTTGCATGTATTTTGCTTGAGTCGTCTTGAGACCTTTAAAATGCGAGCACTAAACAACTACTTCGAAGAACGAAGCGTACGTGGTACCCATTTGAAAAAAATCTGAATCGATTTAAAAGCAAATGCCAGTTGATTCATTGTGACAAAACTTGAAAGACAGTACTGCTCACCGTGCGAGAGAAAATACATAACATTCTACTGTATTGATCGAGTAATCGAGTAATCATTCTGAAACCGACTTTTACATAGGTCGTTTGATTATTCTGATGTTGTGAGTGCTCGAAATAATTTCCATCCAAAGCTAATTATTGATCTAAAGGAAGTTCACCGAGACAGATACAGTTACATCTGATCCGTAGTGTTGACAATAACTAAAAACATTTAATCCGAAATGTTTGCATTTTCGTAAGCTTAACATTGTATTTGTCAGGGCGTTTGTTCGTTTGGAACAATACCGTCAAAAAAGTACCTTACAAACGAACAGCTGTCGGCGCTGTGGTTTTAAGCGCTATAAGATGAACAAGTGAAGAATGGAGAGGAACAAGTGTAGAAGCTACAGGAACAGGTACAGAAAGAACTGATATAAGTACATAAATGAGAAAAACAAGTACTGAAAATACTGGAACAAATAAAGTACAGATGGTACAAGAACAAGTACTGAAAAAAAGTTTAAAGATAAAATGTTTTAGATGCACCAATTTTGACTGACAAATTCAAAAGTGAACAAGTTTTATTCCATGCATCCAATGATACCCACGGATATGCCATTAGAATTTAATCGTCAATTTCCCAATCGTTAGGATGATGAGCTACAGGGCGCGTACCCCCCTTTGGCGGATGGGGGTGGGAATCAATTTATACTTCGTATTGACAAAGTCGGACCATACCGAGATCGGTCGATCGTTCGCTTATAAAAGTAAAAAGATGAAAATTATTATGTTATCTGGATCAATCTCGGAGTGGACAGGACTAATACTGCTTGAAATTGACAATAGGTCATTAGGTGGTTTCGAGCATTCTTATACCTGGAATTGGTCACCAATTTGAATTATCTTGATCCAGTTGGGATGAATATTAATATATCATATTCGTCCTGAGCTTGATGAATTTAATTCAAAAAGAAGGACTAGTGTTATCAGGAATAGGAGTAAATTGACATCTTATGAACCGTTAAGGAACTCTCAAACCTTTCCGATCCTGTTCGGTATCGGTACTAATGTTTACAAATTGCAATGACAGCGAAACTGATTGATCAGGTGTAAATACACTCTCAAATCGGGAAAGGTTTGAATGTACTTAGATTTCTCCAATTTGGACACAGATGTCACCTTCTAACTAAGAGTGTGAGATGTGTGTTTCTGGAAGAGAACGGTTCACGTGGACCATTTCATCCAATCACACCTAGGATTTCTTCACGAAATACATGTAGTTTATGTTTCCTAGATGCATGCTAAACACTAGAAGGCCAAAAACTTGGTTTAGACCTAAATTGCTCAAAAGCAGTCAAAATGATTGGAAAAAAGAAAGTCAAAAAATAAAAACTGTGACAGAATAAATAAAAGCTAGTGCAGTGTGCCATAGTGCATATAACGTTAAATAAAGAATTAAAAAAGTTCACAGAATTTAATGCAATCCTTCCATTATTTACATATTGCAACTTTCCTGGACAATCTAGTGTTAAATGCGCATCCTTACATTATATAATTTAACAAGCTTACTAACACCTGATTTTATTTTATTTTATTTTCTTAACGAAAACCGAGCCTGCTGAAACAAAGAATTATCATCGAAGATTTAAGACCAAGAAACAGACCCTACAATGTTCTCAAGAAAATGAAGAAAAATTGGTATTTTATATAATTACCTAACTTTTAATAGGTAAAATGCACTAAGATTTTTACTATCACTTTTATTATTATTAATATTATTATTATTATTATTATTATTATCATTATTATTATTATTATTATTATTATTATTATTATTATTATTATTATTATTATTATTATTATTATTATTATTATTATTATTATTGTTATTATTATTATTATTATTATTATTATTATTATTATTATTATTATTATTATTATTATTATTATTATTATTATTATTATTATTATTATTATTATTATTATTATTATTATTATTATTATTATTATTATTATTATTATTATTATTATTATTTCTCATAAAGGGAAAAAAATAAAAGGACAGTGACCGTACCCAGTAAGTATAATAACAATTAATATATTTGGTAAATATTTCAGCAACGCACATATCCTAATTTACAAATGGGGAAAGGATCAATGCACAATTCCGGGCTAACACCAGTGTTCAATTGGTCAACATAGACTAGTTCGTCAGGCGTGGAATTGATATTGTATATCCTGGATCCATAAATGGGTCCGGTTCAGAATTTGCGCTATTCAGCTGCCCGACCGGTAAACCCAGAAAAAAAATCCCAATCGTTAGGATACGTGAATTTGGAGGTTTTTTCACATGAACAATTGTATGTTGTCTGTTCACGTGTCGGCAAATCATCGGTTTTATATATTCTTAATGAAAATGAAAAAAAAAACACAAAACATGTTGTTGATCGTAGAGCAGCTATTCCTAACCTCTGATCTACCCAAGACCTCTTGCACGTCCAAGTAACATTTTTTTGCTATTTCAGTTAATATTCCATATGGTTTGACAAAAAATATTGACTGGATTAAATACCAAATCTGATCACACCGACAATTATATGCAAATGGTGCTTCGATCGGTTGACGTCGTTTTGTTGTGGGCGGTAAATTCTCAGATTCCGTCGCTTGAACATTTTTAAGTTTCACGAATCAGCAATGTTCAATAAATAACACTTTCAAATGTTTTCACTAATCAATCAATCACTCACACTTGCCACAGCTGTTATATCACTCAAAATAACTGTTTCGATCAATTACTTTACTATAAGTTGTCAGATAAACATTGATATTAGACTTTTTTGAGGGCAACACCCAGGCACCGGTGCGCACTCCCAGTAATATGGAACCTCGGTGATCTAGACCTAATTCATGAATATATAAATACGGATTCACATACATACATTCTCAATTGATTCAGCTGAATCTAATGGCACAAGAAAAACGAAATTTTTGCAGAAATTGAGGTACATCTAATCTTTCTCAGATTGATTCGGGTGATTAACAAAAGTGTGCTCTAAAGCTTACGACGCTTATTCGTTAACATTGTCGGAACTAAAAGTATTAACAATAATATATTTGAACTCAATCAGCTTTTAATCGAGCTTAAATTTTTCGGAATCGGTTGAGCATCTTCTAGAAAATAGTTGAGATAGGAATTAATGCGGTTTGCTGATTGTATCTCTTATTTGATTATTTTTCCGGAGCCGAAAGCGTTCACCATTATCCATTTCGACGTGATCAGTGATCATACAGTGCCTTAAAAATGTGCTCAAGTCTACCCTAATCGGTTCGGCCATTTCCGAAAATATTGAGCGTAGCAATGTTATAGCCAAATGTAATTTTTAACATCACTAGGTAGCTTATTAGTAGCGCAGCTCCACGAGTTGAAGAAGGTTTATTTCTTTCCATCTATTTCTCGTTGTGCATGGGTTACAATATTTTGGAATAATTAGTCACATCAACACCCCAAGTTTATAAAAATTATTATAGTTCACCTCAGTTTCATTCAATATAAATATATAATTAATCAAACCGTGTACAAAACTCGGTACTCTGTTGTGCCAAATATTGTCGATTCATTTTAAACTGGCTTTAACAAAAGTCGTCACCACAAAGCTATTATGCTAAAAGCATTTTCATTATCCCGTAACGGCTCCGAAAAAGCAACCGATGTTGTGTTTGAATTTTGGGTTAGTACCCCTGAATTTGAATATAGGGCTAATCCCAGTAACATGCCGCAATCAATTTAGAGAATTGGTAGCGATAGATAAAATGCATGCAACTAATTCGTCCCAATGGAAAATTATCGTTTGTGATTAATGGTATTCTCCTTCAAAACATACTTTTTGTGTAAGTTTTTTAATTAATACAACATGAAATAACTGCTACAACCAAACAGATAAAAATTCCTCATTAATAAATCTCAACTAGACGAATGTTGCACAGCTGCACACTAGCTTCTTCAATTAATCCCATCGACCCTTGTTTATACCAACATCAAATCCAACGAATCTCATCCTTCGGATCCGAATTTCGTATGCCTGCGGTACACAACAAATGCATTACGTTTGTTAAATCCTGTTGCTTCGAGGGAGGCCGATTTATCTCACCCCGCACAGGACTCGTAAACACTCTATTACATTTTAGAACTGACTTTGTAATCCCTGCAAGTGAATTGAAACACCTGTGCATTCGGTGAGCAATCAGTTTAAGGTATAAGAAATAATATGGCAGTATCCACACAAAATCCGGAAATAAACGAATAAGGAATTATTTCCTATTATACGAACAGAAAAAAAACAAGTATTGACAATGTCAAATATTACTTGGAAACTTCATGGAAAGACCGGAATCATAATTTGAAGTGAATAAAAATAATGCGACCATATTACAGTTGCTATAAATCATTTGAGGTCCGTTTTTAATAGATAATCCTTTTTTCCGCTTTTCAGATTTATAAAAATAGATACGAATTCGCTCGAACTTTATTTGTTTTTTATAGCTTTGAAAAATAATTCAAGCTGTTTTTTAGTTATCATGCACAACAGTTTCACAGTTTGAGCCAGGAACAACTCGATATAAAATATACACTGTAGCAGTCGCTTATAAAGAATAACTACACAAAAATTAGATTAGGCCACCCATAGTTCCTAATAGTAACTGGAACTGTTAATGGAATGTAAAATTAGAGTACTAATTTGAAATACCATTGAATTCCATTAATATTCCACACATCACTATACGAAGTATAACAGATACGTATTTCGGATATTCGCCCTTATTCTGAATAACGTCGTATCGATTTTACGATCGTATTTCATTTGTATTCCTAATAACGCTAGCAAAATCAAAGGTAGCTAGGATTCGATCGAGCCACATTCGATCGAAAAATCAATACGTCGTTATTCAGAATAAGGGCGAATAATTACATCATTATATATTTAACATCCGAAATACGTATCTTTATTATTATGTCTGTTTTATTTCGTATTGTGACTGTGCTCTCACCTAAAACTTTTTTAACCGATGCTCGAAATGAAGGAACGAAAAACCCCATTTACAGAAGAAGCTCCTCTTAATATAATACCTATCCAACAACCTAGGAATTGTAAAAATTATCTGTTATACAATTATCGGAGACATCAGTATTTTGAGTAAGCGATCTTTACGTCACATCCCAATAGTAAGAGTTCCGAGGAAAGTACCATAAAAAGATGTTTGGAAACAAAATTAGACACTATTTTCAATGGAATTAATTCTAAGTACTTAAAATGTTTACTATCACTATCTTCGAATTAAATTTATAACTATAAAATTTAAATCTTAATTCTGTTGCAATCGCATTCAACTACATGTTCAGTAAAATTAATATATTTGCTTAAACTTTCATTCATTCACACTATTTATAATATGTCTAAAATTTGAAACTAAATTATACAAATTTGTACGGCAATCAATAGCAACCACAATTTTTGTGGGGCAAGATTTAATGGTACTCAAAGTTTGCAGAACAATACAAACTTTTAAAACTGAGCATTCAACATATAAATGTTTGAAACATTACCCTAGATACAAGTGTTCATTATTTTGCTATAAATATTATTATAAATACTTCTTAACTTGATATATTAGTAAATGAAGGTTCTTACTTCCAAAAATTACTAGAATAAAATTCTTAACACCATTTAATTCTAAAAAAAGAAATCTTATTCTAGTGAAATCATTCTACTAAACGCTCAAACGCTGATAAATTAATTCCTAAAATTAGCTTTAGAATTCTAGATGTTTTTTTGCAATTATTTTCCTATTTTCCAAATTTAAATCTGATGATAGGATAATTTTAAAATTGCATTTTTAATGTCATCATGATCGGTCGAGTCTCGTATACAGCACTGTAATTTTTTAACATCAAGTTGGATGTGATGGCACTGGCGGCCTATTGTATTTACAAAGAACTCGACGATGCAACAAAAAAAAATGCTAGTTGCACTTTTCTCCATTCATTGTCTAGAACTCTAGTTTTGCCGAACATTGAAAACCGAATGAATAATGTTTATATAATCAAACATTTTGTCTTTCGTTCGTCTATTAAATTTTTTTTCGGTAAACCAATCAACATTCTATTGATTGTTGTGGCTAATCGTACAAGCATCGGGGCCGAAACATTTATAAGCAAGAGAGACTGCATGATATGTTTACATAAAGCAGTAAAAAAATTCACCGAAAACCTCGTTTTTATTGCTTCAAATTGTTCATCTCCAGTTTGCCAACAGCATTCAAAGGTTCAATACATATTTTTGGTTTGCATAAATACTACAACGACAAACTCACAAAAATGTTCAGATCATATTTCATGGAAAATCTCTTTTGGTAAATTCAATATACGTTTCGATAAAATAAAATTTAAAAAACGCTCAAAAACATTATTGGTTTTATTATTCCCATTTTTCCGTGTAATATATTTACTTTCACAAGATTTCAGAAAATCATATGCCATGAAAGGTAAGAAATGTAAGAAACGAAATATACCTGGTTTGTATAGAAATGAACCTGAATACACTTCTAATTTACACCGAAATGCGTAAAAATACACGTAAATGAATAGGGGTCTGGCCAGACCCATCAGTCAGACTGAAGGTATAAAAATATCTGTCAGACGGATGGTTAAGTTCGTGTCTAAATATCTCAAGAACAACTGCTTCTGAGAGCAAGAAAAGATTATTGTTAAGCCAATTTATTGCTTTCAATATGTAGAATTGTAACAATTGGAAACCTAACCTCAAATTTTTATAATAATAAAATCGTTTTCGGGTAAGAGCCATAGAATCTTCCATTCACCAAATATTATGATAAGAACAATTTCACAAGCATAACTTGTACTTTTCGATGCTGTTTGATGCATAGAAACAAATCATTTTCACATCTCCAACAATAATCGAAAGATTTGGGCTTATGTTTTCACCACTTTAATATCTTAACTACTAACTACTAGAAGATTTGGGCTTTTCTTAACATTGTTTGTTACATGTTAGTTGATTAAATTTGAGGACAACTTTACGATGATCAGTCAAATCCACTAAAGTATAAACTCTTTTTGCTACAAAGTCAAATATTTAAATTATTTCCAATTCAGTGTCACTGAACAAATAAAGATAAGCGGATTTGCATCACCACAATACTCATCTTTTCCTCACTGTACACAAGATACTGTCATTTTCTGTGAAAATTTTTTGTTGTTGATGTAAAGCAAGTGTCCCTGTTGCGTGCACCGTGTCTTCAGAGGGGTGAAATAATAAAATGTGTGTACAAAATTAATTCTTAAACACTCCTCCGGGTATCACTATGCGGGAAAATTTGCTGCCACATCAAACAATCAGCCATGGGGTAGCAGTTCGTTGAGACGACACGTGACTACCTAGCAATAAGGGAAGGGTATGAAACCCCTTCTAGTTTTGGGACGACAGTCGACAGCTGCTGAACAAGATTGTTTGAATGACAACGTACAATATGAGGAAGGCAACATATTGGGCTATGCAGTGCATCATTCAATACCTTTTAAACATAATAACGTCTTATTTTCTTATTTTACTTACAGAGCGGATTCTGTCACATGGAACCCACATAAACTAATGGGCGCTCTGTTACAGTGCTCCTCGATCCACTTCAAAGAAGATGTAAGTAATAACATTCGATTAAGAACCACCGGCCGACCGTTTTTTCCTAAAATATTTCTGTAATCTACAGTTTTGTTTGTATTTTTATGCAATTTTCGTATGATTTAATAGAAACTTGTATGAGATAATGTACTGCCAATTCTATATAAGTATAAGTATATGATATCATTTATCAAAAAATATCTTTTTATATGTTTGGGCACTATACGGATCCAGGTGTCAAATAAAAGTTAGGAAACTAGCCGCGTTAGATTTTTTGTCATAATTTTGAACGCTAATAACTTAGTAGTGATGTGTGGATGAATTTATATAATTTAACTACCAATCGATTCAGAAACCTTTAACATAAACTTGTATGGTAACGTGATTTCAGTATTTCAATAGTACACAATTGAAAAATTAGTTTGAATTGTGAATTTTTTATCTATGTTTTCATGAACCAATCACAGTGGACAAAAATGATGTCATTCCTTGATTTTTCGTGTACGGCCGACGGTTTCGGTTTCAGAATTTCATATAGTGGCTTCTGCTTCGTTTGCCATAGGGAGGCTTCGTAATAAGTACTTACAATAAATTGGATTGAATTGATTGATGTTAGAACGTGTCAATCAGAGCAGGTAAACCAGCTTGACGAGTGGATGTCAATGATTATTGTTGTCTATGCTGTTTCAAATCTCTACATATGTGTATTCTGGAATGGGTTCGACGAGACGGTTTCAAATTTGATGGTTTAAGTCACTATCAAACCCAAATTGGCGACTTTATCGAAGTTATTGCAAATTCTTACAATATTATTATTTTTGGTACGGGTATGAAGAATTGATGCTAAATAGTAATGTTTTGAGCTATTTTCAAATTTAAGATGGCAACTTTCTGTGTTGTCAAGTAGGATTTGAAAATAGATGTTTTAAATTATTCTAAGAATCTAGATAGCAAAAAAATTCACATTAGGGTTCGCACCAATATTGGTACTGTATCATATACCACCCTCTAGTTTTTAACTACAAGGCTACAAATAATCTGCATCTCCAAGTTCCATGTACATGTGGTGGTAGACAATAGTATATACAAACCATTGTGTATCCACGTCGACCTTGCACTATTATTTCTGACATTTCCCACCGCTAGTTTTGCTTTTAAAAGTTGGAATGAAACGACTCGTTATATCTTTCGTTCTAACAAATCAAATATCGCTTTGAATATTTCGTACAGCATCAGTGATTCCAGTTTTTTTTATCTGACGTCAATCTGTATTGAATCAAAATATACCTGGAAAATACAGTATAAGAAAATGGTTCGTCATGTACTGCTTATTTCTAAGGGGTAAGTGAAGTTTATCAAAAAGTAGATATTGGTGTCAATTAGATTGTCTGTTTGTCATAGATGACCAGTGATTTGCAGTGGAGCCTTTTGTCTTGGCCGATAATCACATGAGTATAACATTCAGGATACCAAGAAAGTTATTCTTCCATACCACATGCGACATTTTTCGATTGATAGTATTTCTTACAGATGGATAAGTTGATCACACACTGTTTTACAAAAAAAAATTAAATAATTTTCAAATTGTATGATACATCTAGATAATCAGCGAGAACGGTACAATACAACATGAAGTATATAAGCAAACTTCTGTAAATATGATAATCCAAACTCCTTCAAGATATATTTCTATCCGTGTCAGCCTCCTAAATATTCCTGACTCAACGTTATTTTTCGACACATCCATGCAGCGCGAAGTGTGTGGAATCCCGGAACACATACGCTCGATGAAAATCCCTAAAATATTTACAAGTAAGTTCAGACATATTGGTTCTGAGAAAATGTTTTACACGGACGGATCACGAATTGAAGACGCTACTGGCTTTGGTATATTCAACAATAATGTGTCGGCTTCATTTAGGCTTCAAGAACTTGCATCTGTTTATATAGCAGAGTTAGCAGCAGTTCATTATAGCTTAAGTGTAATCGTCACATTATTTTCAAACCATTTTTTTCTCTTCACAGATAGTCTGAATGCAATTGAAGCCATTCGCTCAAACGCTGCTGGCAAAAATGAATCGTTTTTTCTTGGGTAAAGTAAAACAATACATGAACGACATTTTGAATAATAATTTTCAAGTAACTATAGTCTGGGTCCCGGCTCATTGCTCCATTCCATGCAATAAGAGAGCCGATACTTTAACCAAAAGTGGTACTTTTGAGGGTGAAATTTATGAGAGACCGATTGCTTCCAACGAATTCTATAGCGCGTCTCGCCAAAGAACACTTGCCAGCTGGCAAGCTTCTTGGGATAAAGATGATCTGGGTCGGTGAATGCCCTCAATTATTCCTAAAATATCGACAAAGGTACTTGGTTCAAGGGACTGGATGTGAGTAGGGATTTCATTCGTGTGATGTCCAGACTCATGTCCAATCACTACACGTTAGATGCACATCTCCTTCGAATTGGACTTCCAAAGACGAATTATTATGCTTATGGTGAAGGTTGCCGCGATATTGATCATGTCGTTTGGACATGCGTGGAGTAACGTGATGTCAGATCCCAACTAATAAATTCCTTGCGTACTCAAGGTAAACTATCCAATGTTCTAGTTCGCAACATTCTTGCTTGTCGTGACCTTCCTTACATGAAACTTTTTTACCGTTTCATTAAGTCCATTGGAGCTCCAATTTAAATTTTATTTTATGTTAGATCTCTTTCTCTTCTATGAGTTCAACCAATAGTCAACTTTATTATATGAATAAAAGTGATGAACTGATACAAACAAACTTGAAATAGCTATAAGATCATTTACAAAATAAATGTATTTTATTTAATGTAATTTATAATAGCAAATCGCTTAATAAAAAAAGGTGTTTAGATTAACTAATGAATACCAACATACTAATATGACATTCGAAATGTATTAGTCTAACACTTTTGAAGAACCATTTATTATTTTCTTTATATTTTCGTATAGTAACACATTTGAAGAATTTTCTGTGAAATTTTCAAGCCTATTGGAACGAAACTCTGGAAGTTATGGACCTTTATCTATTGCTATCTCATTCTACGAAGAAGCAAGGACTCGGCGCACAGGCCCAAGATTTCTACTTCGATTGACTTCAAAACTTAACAAAACATTCTTAAAATGTTTCGTTGTAATAAATTATAAAAGATAAAACATGATTTTTTGAAAATGTTAGACCCTACGGGCTCCCTGGAGTAATTAATTGTTTCCATTGATTTTATAGACAAAAACCTTTAAACGCGTTTTCCTCGAAGTCCGTGTCCATCGTCATTCAAAAACTTCTGCACCAATTTTTTTCAAATGACTAATTTTAATTTTTACGTTTTGTACTCAGCTTATCAGTGCGTCAGCAGTTTATGTTGAACTGCTAACGCCACCTAACGGTTCAACATTAACCGCTTTACAAACGGAAAGTATTTGCTATTAACAAATCACTTATTTGCATTTGTTTTGCTCTCCCGGCACGTCACGAAATACATGGCACTTGGTGCAAATCTTTTTTATTAATTTCATTCAATAAATCAATATGTTTTCTTTTACAGGGTCTGTTGATTAGCTGCAACCAGATGTCCGCTGAGTATCTGTTTATGACCGATAAACTCTACGACATAAGCTACGACACAGGAGACAAAGTCATCCAATGTGGGAGACACAACGATATTTTTAAACTGTGGTTGCAGTGGCGGTCAAAAGGAACTGAAGGCTTTGAGAAGCAAATGGATCATTTAATGGAACTGACCGAATACGAAGTTCGACGTATCAAGGAACAGTCAGACAAATTTTATCTGATCATGGAACCAGAGTGTGTTAATGTGTCCTTCTGGTATATCCCGAAAAGACTGCGCGGAGTCCCGCACAATGCTAAAAAAGAACAGGAACTGGGTAAAATTTGTCCAATCATAAAATCCCGCATGATGCAATCCGGAACGCTGATGGTCGGTTATCAGCCTGACGACCGACGTCCGAATTTCTTCCGTTCAATCATATCTTCGATAGCGGTCACCAAAGCCGATGTGGATTTCATGCTCAACGAAATTGACCGCCTGGGTCAGGACTTGTAAATTATTGAACACAATAAGCTAAAAGAATACGCAGAGGAAATACAATTTTAACAGTTGAGACAATTATTTTGATCGGAAATTTATTGCAACAGAAGATTTAACAACCAAGGAGTATCAGTTATAATAACATATCACTGAATATCACACTACTTGAAGTACTCGAATTTGTTGAGCAAAGTATAACTTTTGTCGTTGCTTATGGTTTACACTTAGCGAAATATGGTTATTTGAAAAACAATATAGAAAAATTAAATTTCAAATGCTTTGAAAAAAGACGAAATATTTGCAAAACATATTTTTAACAAAGCTACTCATTATGCTCGTGTAATTATTAAATAATTATAGTAACTAGAATTCACGCTAACACCGAATGAACATCAGAAAACTGGCAGTAGTAGTTTAAACTATTTGTTCAAAACAAAACAAAATATTGAAAACGAAGTTCGCGAAACAGACAAATTACCGAAACAAAAGATATTTACCAAAATAGTCTGTTTAAATACGTTGATGGGAGAAAGAATTATATACAAAAACTATATTCATTATATATACAAGAATATTCATTCTCCGCTCACATATATACATGTTCATCCTGTTTCGCAATTGAGTGCTGGTGACAAATATATGTACCTTACAAACATTAGATTGATTTTGCAAAATACGCAAACTAATTTCAGTTCTGAACATTTTCAAAACTAGTCAATTTACGAAAGTTAGTAAATGAACATTTTATCAATGTGTAGTGTGCAATAAAGTATCATTAACATCCAATGATGATCATAATCACTAACCAAATGTAAGTATAATTGTACCATAGGATAGTTTAATATGGTTTTGTTCATTGTTACTTTGCCTCTGCTCAAGGTTACGTTGTGAGATATGTATATATATATGCTACCTAACAATGCACGAAACAAAATGCTTTAATCCAATGTTTTCTAATAAGAGAAGACTTGGAAACAAACGCTACCGACTGAACGACTAAAACAATACCAGCAGCTGCCAAGGTGCTCTTTATTGTCATATTTCAAGATTCTTTTGGAAAATAAGCATTATTTTTAGTTTAAAACCTACAATCCATCTTTGTTTGACAAGAAATATTTTATAATTGTTAGCAACGAGCCTATTAACTGAAACAAAGTGTGATTCATTCTAGAATTAGTAACACGAAAGTACTTGGAATTTATATTGTTATTAGTTTCGTTATATCTTGTGAAAATCTTTGATCTATTGAAAGTTTATTTTATTCTACTCAAAAATGAATACGAATTTGTTGAAAAATTAAAAATATAGCAATCAAAACCCAGAAAGAAAACGACAAATTCACAAAGTCTTCCTTCGAACGAAATGTTAATTAATACATGATTCACGCTCACTCTCAGATACCTTTAATCTTGGTGGATTAGAATCGTACTAATCTATTCACCTGATTGTTTCATCTAGTCATTGTTGAAAAAATTCTAGTTCACCATTATGTATATTTCATCTCGAGAGTGACGAGAATCGAAAAAAAAACACATATATTATGAACACAGTAAACGACTAAAACAAACATTAGTTTCTTGATTTTGTATTTCGAGCGAAATAATTTTCTTAGTAACGGAACTACTAGGATCGATTATATATTATTCTTAGAGACACAGATAAAATCTTGTCATTATTCAAATTAGCCAGATTCCTAAAGAAAGCGTCTCCAAAGCATAAGAAAATCGCATGATGAATGCATGCGCAAATTTTAGCAGATAGAGGACATAGAAAAACGAAAATGATATAAAACGTATATTATGTATATGAAATCATTGTCACGTCGTAACACAAAAAATAACATGGAACTATTGGATGAGTCAATACTATAGACCATTACATAAACTGAACACAATAGATGTTGTATGTTGTTATACTGACCGAAAATTTAAAGGAAAAGCACATATGAATCTGCAAAGAAAAAAAATAAAAAAAATAAAAAAAATCTATATATAATCGAACAATGAGCATTATTTTCTCTTAACCCCAAGTAGATTTGGATGTGAAAATCAAATGAAAATCACTGTAATAGCATAAAAAAATAAACATAGAGACCCCACAATAAGGAATTGCTAATGACACTGAAACAGTGCAATTCTTTTCTGAAGGCGGGAAGTTTGCGTATTATGTGGGCGGGAAGTGGGTGTATTATTAAGGATCTACCGAGCACATTTTATACCCCATAAATTAAGTAAACCTAGATTTCCCACTGTACTGCCACAGCCACTGACAGCACTTCTAGTGAGAAACGGGTGTGCTTTTTTCCAATAGCTACTGTGGTTGTGTGAAATGAACAGGCAACTTTTTATTGCAAATGCAGTGAATTTTTTGACTCGAGCGCTTAAAATCTTTAACAGCAACTTTTTTCTCACTAACTAATATTAGTACAAAGTCCACTGGTCATTCAGACCTGGAAAGCAGATTTGAAAAATGTTTGTGAAATGAGACTGCTTCAATTACAGTGGAAAATAGCGTTTTTTAGCTAACAACAATGAAAGTCAAGTATGTACACGAAATTCAAAAAATGTCAATTTAACATTTGAGAATAAGTGAAACAGCGAGGCAGCATTCATCAGAAATTTTTAAATTTGGAGATAAATCTGCAAATGTGGCATCACTGATTTTCATTTACTGAGCTTATTTAGTTGAGAATCTACAATCCATCTATACGTGTACTGAGGGAAACGGAGTGTGCAAATAATTTTCCCGCAAGAATCTTATCTAGTATAAAATGCTTCCCAGCAGTACTGTTTTTTATGACAGGTGCCAGGAGACAGCATCAAATGTCGCAAAATCGAATGCCTCAGTATACATTCTGTGTGGCGAACAGTCCGAAATGTATTAGTAACACCGACACACATGTATAATGGCAATGAATATTGTCCCTGAGACAGCTTCTGCTCGCCAGTTTGATGAGAGTATTCTATTCGGAGAGTAGTCAAAAAGAACGGTCTTTTTGTGTCCTGTTTCTTTATGTTCGCTCATTCGCATGTACTGTTGCAGTGACAGCCTTCGAAATTCGATGACATTCATTGATTTTTAGGAAATTACTATCACGAACGGCTGTCGTGTGCTGGCTATCTCATCTATGTTTCGTAAAGCAATTAGTCGACTGTTTCAGGAGACGAGCGCACTAGTTCGGCTGCCTTAATAAATAGTTTTTCCCAGCTAATGAAGGAATGAGAGTGTGAAAACGTTGAGTTCTTTATTAGTTACTACCTTTGGGATCTTCAAGAAATCACTTTTATTTCGTAAATATCACAAACCTAGAAAAACAAGTTTTAATGGAATACAGAGCCTATTAGTATAGCTTCATTGCGTTTTTAAATTCATTAAATTTTCAGTTGACTTTCCCTTTGCTCTCATTACAAGTTTCTTCACAATCCCCAGATCGTGTGATAGGGTTCTTTTCCGTTAAGTGGTAGATCTTTTAGTACCATCTACATGAATACCAGGCCGAACCTCAATATGCTATTTTGGGGGAGCCCTTAGATGAAAATAATTTAACAGATGGTTGTTTATGTATCTTCTAGCATTGAATAAGATTTTTATTCATAATCTTTAACGCTAATAACTCAGAGATCTGTGAATAGATTTATATAATTTAACTACAAATCGATTCGGAAACCTTTAACTTAATGTTCAATCACAGCTACACCTCGAATTTCATTTAGTAGCAGATCTGCTTCGTTCGCCATTGGGAGATTTCGCGTCATGCATAAAAACACCGCATCGCTCTGCGTAGTACGAAGTTTCGAAGTTTGAAGGAATCTATAAATATATCACTAATATTACTGTTGTTGTACCGTTCAATTCTACTATGTCACGTCATTACACTCTCACAAAGTCACTATTTTCACAAAAGTGTATCATACGTTATAATTCAGATATGTAATTCGGAATTTTATTTACATCCTTCTTCGGTGTATCGATTTTAACATTTTATTGAAAGAATGCTGCAGTGAAGTTTCTTCTATACTAACGTAAGTAGGAAAACCTCAAAAGGAACAACAAAATTGAAAAGGAAAAAACAGGTAACAGAAACTGGAAAAGTTAAGTGTTTTCTATGTTTGTTTTTATCTTGGATATGGGTAGTAACTGGAAAAGCTTAGAAGATCTGTTCCCTTGGTCTCGGTTAAATAAAGAGATGGAGTTATTTTTGAATATTTCTGATCTTTCTGCTGAATCTAATTTCCATGGATTGGAAATTGGCCTTAAGATTTTTATGTCATTAGTAGTGAGTTCATGATCTTCAAAAAAGGCATGCTCTGCTACTTTTGACTTGAAGTGATGTGGTAGTCCTTTTTTCAATACTTTGGATGCTTTCGCTATTTCTGAGATATGTTCCTTGAAACGAATGTCTACTGTTCTCTTTGTTCGTCCGATGTATATTTTATCGCAATGAGGACACGAGATTTTGTATACCCCAGACTTTTTCAAATTCTCTGTAGGATCTTTTGTAGAACCTAGTAAAGTTTTTAATTGGTAGTTCATACTGCTGAACACTAAATCTAAACCAAATTTTTTTAGTTTTGATTTTAATGGGTGTGGAATATTTCGATTAAAGTTCACCGATATTCTTTTAAAATTTTCAGAAGGGGCGGTCAGAGTTGTAAGTGATTGTTTTTTCAACAGTCTTAATTTAATATAAATATATGCTGTATAACATTTCTTTGCTTAGTAGGTGCTTTCCTGTGAACAAATCAAATCGTCCATTGAGGTGATGACTGGATTGCAAATTATATTCGTTTGCTCGTTGGATTTTCGCTTTTGCATTGTGTGTCGGTGCGATTTTCTGCTGTCTGCTACACACCGTGTTCCCTTGAGTATATTAAGGATGTGAACCATTTCGCGGTTAATGTCAACTTTTGGTAGAAATCTGACACTCGAGCGGTTGGTTCACAGCCTAAATATCATTTAGCTATTGAAGAATCGATTCAGCGTGATCACCACGAGAAAGCGTGATAGTGGTTCGTTTGATATATCCCATATAACATATTTAGCAAATTTTTGGACGAGTTTTTCTATTTACTTGAATTTGAACGAATGCTTCGAATTTGAAAATTCATTTTAAGATTTTTACATAGACTAACAGGACAAACAGGTCAGTTTAAAATTTCCGGCGAAAGATTTCCCGGACCCAATTCGGAGCGCTTGTATCTCGGTGATTTGTTGGTCAATTTGCCACATTTAACTCGATTCGAAAACATAACTTCAGTATTGTACGCCTAAAATTGAATTCATTTGTCGACGGTGACTTGCAAATGGATTCAGTTTAAAGTTGTGATATGAAGATAACCATAGATACCTCCATCTTTTATATCGGTATATAAACACTGAATAACATTCAAATTTACCAACCGAGCGATTGCAGTTAAGTTTTGGAAACGTCAATTCAGTACAATGTTTGCCTTGAACCATTTCACACCGAAACAACGCGCTGAAATAATGACACTTTACATCGAAAACAGTCGTTCCATTGTGTTAATACAACGTGCATATCGGAAAAAATATCGCGGCAAAAAGGCACCACCTTACAATCACCTGATTTTACCCCTCCACACATCTTTTTGTTGGGGTTATCTGAAAAGCAAGGTTTACGCCAACCAACCTCAAACTATTGATGAGCTCAAGGCAAACATTCATGCTGAAATCGACGCTATAACACCCGAGATGCTAGAAAAGGTAATGCCAAACGCAGAAAAAAGGAGTCATTTTATAATTGCTAAGAAAGGTGTCCACTTAATTGATATTGTTTTCAAAAACTAGTCTACAAAAATTGTATGGAACCAAACTGATTAAAAATACATCACTGATGGATATCGGTTGTTTTTTCTCAAAGTTATTCATACCGAAATAAAAGATGGAGCACCCTGTATTTTTCATTAAATACACACTTAGAAAATTTTACCGAATTCGGTAATTTTTTACTGAATTTTCAACAGCTGAACGTTCGGTAATCAGTTCGGTAATTGAATTGATTTCCCGATCGTTCGGTTATTGCTGAATTGTCAAACAACTACCGTAACTATAAATCAAATGGATCTATCGAATGGTTCGGTATTTTTTTTGTGTTTGTATACTTTTGGTTAAAATTCTGAACTTGAATGCATTTTCGGATTTCATAACACAACACACATTTTAAACTTACGATTGGGTTTTTCGTATACGGATTTTTTTCATAAAAAACGATTAAAGAAAATTCGAATCGGTCGTGACTACGGTGCACTATATATTCACGAAAAATTATGTTTAAATCAAAAAAAAGTAAAAAGAAGTAACTTCATTTCCCGGTTGACCGGAATTATGAGCGACTTTCGGAGCATTGCACAACCCGTCAAGACCACCAGAAATTACTCTCGAACGAAATGTATTAGCAGCAAGTGGACATAGTGATATGAATTTTTTTTCTGCCTATAAGTAAACTAAGCTTTGAGTAGCTCTAATGTTTTAAAAACTTGCATTTGTAAATCATTTCATTCGACCGCCCGTCAATATTTTTTTGTTTAGTTAATGAAAAAACACTTACTGAAAATTTCAAGAACTGTTAGTTTTCACGACAATCAGTATTTACATACCTAAGTTTGATCGTCGGACGATAATTTTACCATACCGACGGTACGGGTTTTACCGTACTCAGCGACTATTAGGATTTACCGTATTATTCGTATGTCTATTTACAGAATTCTATGATGAAAACTTGCGTAGAACTGATCGTCCGGCAAAAATTTAAAATGAAATTCATTTACCGAAACATCAGTTATTTCTATTGATTACCGTAAGTTTTCGTCTAAAAATTACCGAACAACCGAATCAAATCTTAGAAATCGCTTCAGAAGATTCGGAATAAAGTTCTGAAAGTTATATTAAAGCCACCTCCTCGGTTAATAATATCAAGTTACAATATGAACAAAATTAAGAAATTTGATTGCGTATGCATTGGTTCCTAATATGCAAAAATGAAATCAATGAAAGTAATAAAATATTTTGTGCATTGTTCACATGTTTTCTCCCTTGTATTGTTGCCATAGTATTTTCAGACACTTTTTAACGAAGGATAAATAAAATTACACTATTACCAGACCCTGTCAGCTTGGAGCGAAATCAATCTTCAGTTCAACAACGCCATCGCACGGCATCACATTCAACATATCATGTCAATTGTATGGGTGCGCAGCCCTGCTATTTTGGCGCGCACGAATTTGACATTTCTCTCCATTACTTCTATGCAGGCGCGTACACAGGGGGGGGTTTTAGGGGTTCAAACCCCCCCCGAAACAAAAAATTATAACCCATGGGAAACATTGTGATATAAATTGTACATGTGTTGATTTATCACCATGTTCTAAAACCCCCCCCCCCCCCCGAAAATTTTCTCTGGCTACGCGCCTGCTTCTATGTATGAGATTCGATGCGGACTCACTTGGGGGCGACATGCTCGCAAAAAAGGATGTTGCCGATGATTTGTTCGGGAAATGTGAGAGCTGGATATCTTGTTAATATGATGTCTTTGCTATTACTGAGTTAGTTCACGGTCACGTTTTTCGTTCATAATATATCGAATCCTCTTTTAAATCGCTGTTTATAAAATGAATAGGTTTGGAAGTTCTCTGTTTTGAAAATTACTATGATATAAAATCGTTTCATTTGTCTAGATTTATATCTTGAGGATGTTCGCATCCAAAATTGATCTTTTAAGTAACTTTGAAATCATCATAATTGACTTTCATTTAAAGAATATTTTTCAAAAACTTTAACATGTAAAAATTTGTGAAAGGCATCGAAATAGAATAGAATTAATTGTTCTGAAAGAATCTTGTCAATTTGATTATATCTTGAGGTTGCTCGTATCTAAATTTGGCTGTCTTGCATACAATCCTGCAGTGCAGTTAATTTGATTTCATTACCTTCGGCACGTCACAATAGACACACCTCCCTGCTATGGAAGCTGGTTCCTGAAACCGACGCATTTTGTTTTGGTGGCGTTGTTGTCAACAATATGTAAAGCTACGATCATACCATACAATCAAACCACACTAGTGTCAAAAGTTATTTTCTTCAAACTCAATATAAATATAACTCTAGTCTAGTATTCTCTATAAAACAAGTTATTTGACCTGTTTTTGAATAAGAAAAAGAAATTGTGGTTTGTTATACTTTGATTATATTATAGAAATCGTTTCCTTATGTTGGTGCAACCGCATGAAGAAAAATGTAAACGTGTGAACACTGCTTAAACACAGCATTTGACAGCGAACTAGAACCAAAGAACCAAAATTTTGGGCTTCAAGCCAATTGTATGCAGATGATAATCGTGCCACCGGGGTGAATCCCAATAAAATGTCTGGTCCTTGAGTACAACCAAGTTGTATCGACTACATTGAAATCTCTTTTTACGCTGGAGATACGTACCGCATAAAAAAAACCGCGCTAAAAAAACCCTGTAACTTCGGAATTCCGCGTAAAAATAAGAAATGCATGAAACGTCCAGATCTGGTGTAATCTGAAATAAAAATTTGTTGTGAAAATCGACTTTGAAATTTGAGACCGCGTAATTTCGGAATACGCGGATTTCTCAAACTCAAAACTAAAGAAAACAATTTTTTTAACGTCCAGATCTGGTGTTATCTCATAAATTTTTTTTCAAAAATTGAACATTGGGACCGCATAACTTCGGAAATCCGCGTAGAAAAAAAACCCGCAAAATGGAAGACATTTTTTCATGCTAAATGTCTTAGAAATGTATGAAGCGTCCAGATCTGGTGGAATCTGTACATATTTTTTGTGCCAAAAAGTTGACTTAAAAATATTCGAGATAACACCAGATCTCGAAGTTTCATGCATTTCTAAGACAAAACAAGAAAACCGCGTAAATTGAGAAATTCCCGCACCAAAAAACCCGCGTAACTTTGGAAATCCGCGTAACTTCGGAAATCTGCGTAACTTCGAAAATCCGCGTAAAAAGAAACCGCATAAAAAACCGCGTAAAAAGAGACCCCTGTGAATAATTTATTCATTTGCTTGTTTTCGCTCAAAGTGAATTCCTCCACTCTCTTCTCCAGTGAGTTCACGTTTACGTGAATGACCCCTTAATGAGGCTGACATAACAGCATATTTTCATTTGTGTTTGATGCAAGTGTAATAAATATTTCTCCGAGTGCCATTTGTAACATGAAATTGCATGTCTATTTTTTGATTGCCCACTTAAAATTATCTGCCAATCTTTCACACTATGGTGTATAGATTTCCCTGATATTTGATTTTTTAAGAATAACATTAATCTAAACTGATATCAAGAAAATCTCCATGAAAAAAATTTAAACATATTCCGCAAAATCATATCCCGCTAAACAACCAACTATATATGGTAACCCTAATTATACAACACATTTCGAATGCATACAAACAGCGATATACCAACAAACGATAGCTGGAATAGAAACATGTTAAAGCCGCTGAGAAATAAACTTGTTGCAAGTGATGAACGAAGTGGAATATTCAAATAAATTCAGTCTAACATTAAGCTTGGAACGTGCAGCATCTTATCTCTCTAGATTCCTGTTATTCTATCAGTCGTGTTAGACCAAAATCAAAACCGACCTTACGTTTGACTGCTAATTGTTTTAAAATGAAATCGTTCGTATCTGTTCCTGAAAATAGTGACTTCCCTATCCAGAACCTACCATATGGAATTTTTTCAACACAAGAAAAGGTGGTACCATTGAAAATTATACAAATTATAAATAGTAATCATTAAATTTCTCTTTGTAGTCTGAACGTCGTGTAGGAGTGGCCATTGGAGAGTATGTTCTTGACCTTGGAATGATCAAACAATATTATCCAAACAAATATCACGTAAGTGTTAACATAATCAGAAAACCCAAATTTTGACTAAATCAACATATGTCACAATGACTTTTTTTTTGAATACCTTTTACTATGCATATTGAAGATAAGTGTATAAAAATCCTTAACAAAAAAAATCAAGTATTGCCGTACAATTTCTAGGATGCTCTTACAGCCAACGTGCTTAATTCTCTAATGGCGCTTGGATACGATGCATGGAAAGAAATCCGGCAAATAACTCAAAACCTACTTCAGGAGGGTTCCGCTTTACATACTAATTCGAATCTGAAGGATACCGCTTTAATACCACTGGCGTTGGTACAAATGCACCTACCCGCCAATATTGGCGACTATACTGACTTTTATTCATCCATTCATCATGCAACAAACGTTGGGATCATGTTTCGTGGAAATGATAACGCACTAATGCCAAATTGGAAACACCTCCCAGTCGGCTATCATGGAAGAGCAAGCTCGGTGGTTGTATCGAACACACCGATTAGACGTCCATTGGGCCAAACACTACCAGTGGATGGAGCTGATCCGGTGTTTGGTCCATGCCGTTTGTTTGATTTTGAACTAGAGATGGCATTTTTTGTTGGCGGACCACCAACCCAACTTGGAGAACGTGTCACAGTCGATGACGCTGCCAAGCGTGTGTTTGGGTTTGTTCTAATGAATGATTGGAGTGCTCGGGACATTCAAAAATGGGAATATCAGCCACTGGGACCATTTACTGCGAAAAATCTAGGCACAACGATTTCCCCGTGGGTTGTTACAGTCGCTGCATTAGAGCCATTCAAAGTGGATAATTTTCCGCAAAAACCAACACCATTCCCATACCTGTATCATGAGCAACACTTCAACTTCGACATCAAGCTAGAAGTAGATATCAAACGTAAGCATTTTGTTTGTCTCGTCTAACGACTTAGTAACAAACCGGTTTGAAGCCCGGTGAAAATCAAGTATTCTAAATTTCTTTATTTTTTTCTGTCATTTTTTCTACAGCTGCTAAAGGTGTCGCTACAACGGTTTGTCGTTCCAACTACCGCAACTTGTACTGGACAGCATTACAGCAGATTGCTCATCACACAGTTACCGGATGCAACTTAAATCCAGGCGACCTTATGGCATCAGGAACAATTAGTGGAGACACGGCTGATTCTTTTGGGTCCATGCTAGAGCTGAGTTGGAGAGGTACTAAGGCGATACCTCTTCTTGGTGGAGAATCAAGGAAATTTTTACAGGATAATGATGAAGTCGTTGTGCGTGGCTATTGCCGTAACGATGACTTTAAGATTGGATTTGGAACATGTAGTGGAATTGTACTGCCGGCAATGACACTCTAATGAATTCTCAAATGAGTAAACAATATTATTCTGATGAGTGTATCAAAGACATCTTAATATATATTACGAAGGATTTTTATAAAGAATAAGATCTTGTCACTATGTAGTGCTAAAAATAGTGCCTACAGTCGATAAATACGCATTTAACATTACCTATTGGAAATTTATGGGAATGATACTAAAGCCGTTTTCGCTTGAGAAAACTGAAAATGATCCAAGGTAGTTTCATCAAACATTTTTCACGAAACTGCTCGATTCCTACTTAGCAACAGGGGTTTGAGCGAACCTGAAATAAAAACCATGTTTGAAACTGACTCGATTTTCAGTTTAACAACATTGATCCTATGTTCGAAACTAGCTTCAAACAAACGGTTAGGGTGGAAACTGGGTTAGGTTTGGCATCAAGCGAAAACGACATACGAATCCATCTAGGTCGGGACTCGTACATATGACAACTGGCTTGTAAGACCAGCGCCCTAGGTATTGAACCGCCAACCCTGGGGACATTCAACAGCTATAATAGAATGAAACTGAAACTAACGTATTCCCAGCCAGCCGTCTTAATTTTAATTTATTCTAACAGTTCTACTGTAAAATTTAAAACAGCATACGCTGCCGGTTTTTCTATATTTGGAACCTTTTACAGGGTTGCGTTTTTCATACTGGCAAATTTAAATTGTAAAACTAACGAAAATTATGCATCTAGAACTAGAACAATCATGAACATGCCGTTAAAATTATGTTTGGTTTTACCTCTAGTAAATTATTTGCTTTATTGAATCAACGTTTGTTTTGTAGCATTGATAACTGCAAAGTGGAATATTTGTTTTTGAACAATTGTAACGCTTTATATTTGTACAATTTGGTATTCCACACATTATTGGTTTGGGTGGATCTCTTCCAACCAGTGGTTTTGAAGGAAATTCTACATTTGGCGGCAATGAAATCGTACCCCCGTTGACTGTATTAATATATGTAATCATTGGTTGTTGAACCTTGGTCAGTCGGTTCTTGATAGCCTTCACTGATTTTGAATCTTGTTTTTTAAGCAAACGCTCCATCGTTTTCTTCTTATCTTTCTCTCTTTTCTCGTCAGCCATTTGTTTCCGCTTCTGAGACTTTAGCTGTGCTTTTTGTATAGCCTCCGCAGTCAACACCTTTTCCTTATAACCAGTGGGTAGCGCCATTAGTATTTCTCCTCCCGGGCTTACGGCATCTTTATCGGTGTTTCTTTCGTACATAGCTCTTTGACGAGCAGTCATAAGTTTAGGATCTTTTGGTTTAATTTTTTTTAACTCGTCGTCCACCTCTTCTAATTTACCAGATTCGATTGCATCAAGCCAACGTTCTTCTTCGCTAGATGTGCCACTATCCCTTCTATTACCTTTCTTTTTCTTGGAAGATTTTCCTGATGCATTTTTTGGTTGAGGGGTTGATTTCGTTGACAATAAAGGTGTCGCAGGTTGTACAGAAGCGGCCAGGGAGTTACTAGGAGAGCCTGGTTCTTCTGTTTCAAGCTCTGTGATGATTTCTGGTTCTAAATCTGCTTCCATATATTCTACCTCTTCCATAACTTCAACAGTTTGTTCTACATCATCTGGGATAAAATCGTATGATGTATCATAAACTTGTGGTTGAGATTTACTTTTCTTGTGTTTCTTGTGTTTTTTGTGCTTTTTGTGTGAAAATCCTTGAGAAGTGTCATCTGTTCAAACAAAATATGTTAATACGTTCATAA
Source organism: Malaya genurostris (assembly GCF_030247185.1). Taxonomy (NCBI): domain Eukaryota; kingdom Metazoa; phylum Arthropoda; class Insecta; order Diptera; family Culicidae; genus Malaya; species Malaya genurostris. Next base: position 168,521,144 of record NC_080572.1, on the reverse strand, counting down.
ATTCGAACATTTCTCAAATTACCTCCTCGTTCTGAAAAGTTATCTTTTTTCTTACCCATAATATTATATCTGTTTGATGGAAATTATCATATGACCGTTCTATTTCTGTTAGAGTAATTCAAGAATAATACAATCAAAATTATATTGAATTTAACCTTTCCAAAATATTTTTCTTTTATGAACAACCTGTCACATCGGAAGGGATGCCAGGTCAAGTTTTGTTTGCACACAGCCCCGCTTAGAACAGCAATTGCCCAATTGAAGTTGTATTCCAACGGTCGCACAGTGGTCCAAAACTGAAAAAGACGGTCAAAAGTCTGTACTAACCCTCTTAGAAAAAACGTTCAACGGTGGTCCTTCATTGGTCCAATACATTGGAGCATTGGTCCAATGGACGTCCAATCAATCGTTCAACGGGAGGCCAACACGGGACCTTTGTTTGCCGATTTTGAAACAGACCGTTGAACCGAATGCCATTTTTTCGTTTAACAAACCCGGCAGACAGAGGTCCATTGTTGAGCCATTTTTAACATGAGGAGTTGGAGCCCCGTTGGACTAGTTTTACTGCAGAATTTCTGAAGTTTTTTCCACTTATTTGTTTAAACAACACTACATACCTGCACAATACTTCTACTTCACGTAGAGTAACAAAAAAAAAATTTATTGTATGTAAAGGTAACACTTAATTTTCATACTATTTTTTCAATAGGAAAAACAACAAACCGTTCCAGCAAATTGAACGAATATTTCGTGCAATATGTCGTTCAACAAGCGCTCAAAGCCCAACAAAATAGAACGGCCTGTTGAGAGGGTACTTTAACTGATTTTTAAGAGCTACACGCTCAGAAAAAGTTACTCAGAGTTTGAGTACTAGTTACTCATTTTCAAATGATACATGGAAACGTCAAAAATTGAGTAGTTATCATCAATGATATTGAGTAACTTCTACTCTAAATTTGAGTTTAACGCAAGAACTCGTTTTTTTGTCACTATTCGCAAGATCAGTCTAAAAGTTGTAATAACCATTTGTAGCAACAGGTTGTATTTTTTGTTAGTGAGATCGCGTGTTTCGAGGGTGAGTCGCTTAACACAAACGGTGTTGTGTCTGCAAAAACCGGAATGATAAACTCCGTGTTTTGCTTTAGAATGGAAACGAATATACTCAAATGTCATTTATGAGGAATAAGTGTATGATTGGTGCCTGAGCATAACTGACATGTATGTTAATTAGCGATTGACACACAACTCCAAGCGACCACCACTTGATATAGTATTGAGTTCAATTACTTAATATTTTAATACAATACACTCAGAAAAGGAGCATTTTTTGCAAATTTGGTATATGTGCAATAAAATTTCACTCAAAATTTGAGTGATAGTTACTCTATTTTTGGTACATGTACAAATAAAGTATTATTCAGTAAATGAGTAGATTTTACCCAAATATCGTTTCCAGTGGAAGAACTCTATTTTAAGTAACTTCGGAGTTACTCTAAATTAGAGTTGTTCCACTTTTTCTGTAGATGAGTGAGATCTTACTCAATTTTAAGTAACTATTTTTAAGCGTGTACAAGATTATATTTAGCTTCTTTTGAAAGTGGCACCTTAATTTTTGTTAATTTAATTTCGAATAAAAATAAGTTTTAAAATAATTTTTAAATTTTTTCGAATAAAAATATTTTTTTTTAAATAAAAATAATCTCATCAGCTCATTTAGATTGAACTGAAGGTTTGTTTTGAGCGCTGTTTTTCCTTTATATGCATGATCGAAATCATTGAGGCACAAAGAAGAATACTACGCGAACTAACATTTTCGAGAATGTCTGCAAACGTGGCATCCCTGAATGTACCTTAGCCTACTAAATGAGTGGTAAGATTTCTTATTGACAATGGCTCATTCAATCTGTTAAAGAAGGATAAATACACATTTGGAAGAACGAACAAAAGCTCATGCACACATTTCTTCTCATTTATAACTCGCTCTTCAAGAGCCGAAAATCCGTTCAGCGTTCAGCTATCGAAATGACGGAATGAGCAATGAATTCTTACTCGACTGCATGATTTTTTAGTGCTCGATCGGTTCAGTGCTAGAATTTTCGCCTGAGTTGGCTGGTCGATAAACCTGATTGACAGTGACATTATAAATGTCATTGAATATTCGCTCATTTTATGAATGTGTTAGTGTGAAATTTAAGCGAATTAAGCCATTTCACTACACTCCAGCTAGAGGAATGGATGATGCTGACTAAGGTAAGCCGTTTTGTTAATTTCCAGCGAATTTCAATAGTTTATGTTGGGATTCTAAGAAGAACTGGTTATTTACTAGTTCTGTATATCCGAAAAACATGAAGATTTAAATTTGTATATTCAGTTATATAATGTTTTCGTTTAAAAATAAACTGAAAATCAACACGAAAACGTGCAAAAACAGGAAAGAAGAAGAAGAAAACGAATTGACAATTCAGTCCGCATCTTCTCACTCAATTCCGAATGATTTCCGAATCCACCGGTTGTAGGCGAACCGGTTCATTCGGAATCGGTTGTTGCACTGGAGTTGGAATTGATTCGGAATCCATTATGATTTCCACATGAAATTCCGAATGAAAATTTCTCGCCGATTCGGAATTGATTCGGAATCCATTTGGATCTGATAATGTGGGTCGTAGCTTGTTTCCACCTTACCAGCAGGGATGCCAGGTCATTCTTTAAAAAATGTGTGATCAAGCCAAAAACCTGTCTGTGCAAATTCTGTGCACGTTTCCCCGTTTCCATAATAACTGATCGGAATCATATTGGTAAGCAAAAAAAATGTCTCACTATTTCCTATAGCTCTGTAATTTTTGGTGCTAAACTGTGATCAATTTCAAAAATCTGTGATCGATTTCAGAATCTATGTAAATCTGTGACCATTTTCAGAAATCTGTAAAAATCTGTAAAACACAGATTAATCTGTGAACCTGGCATCCCTGCTTACCAGTGCGGTGAACTGGTGAGCTGCGATTCTTTTAAAAAAAGCTGTGAGCTATCAGCTCACTTTAAAGATTCGATTCACTGGAAGAGCTCAGGAGCGAATTGCCCATCTCTATGTTCAGTGCAAATGAGAGTAGAAATAGCAGACGCGTGCCGCCCTCCGGCTCTTAACCATTTATGGTTTCAGCATATCCATAGTGAAAATGAGTCACACGAATAGTACTCAGAATATTCTCAATGGAAAATAAATTGGATTAGGAATATATTTTCCTATAAGTATTGTAAAAGTTTGCTGCGTTAAGTTGCATATTTCGCTTCAGTACAAGGTTTCCTAGGTAAAAATTGGTAAAATGATGTATAACTTTTCAAGAAAAGAATAATAGTATGTTCACATTAGCGCTGATATCAAGTGATATATGGATATACTTGATATCCGATAATATCATGTGCGATATCACTTGATATCCCATACAATTTTATGTCAACGCGTATCACCAATTTGGCATGATATCCGGGATATTATGTACGATATCATGTCGAGTTGTCAAAAATCGCAACTAGCAACACGGATAATGGCATTGAACGCACTCATTTATGAACGTCACTTTGAGAGTGACAATAAACAATCATTATAATTTCAAATTTTTCAACGAACACTGGCGTTCGGAAACCATTAATTGCAAGACTTCAATTATTGATTGAATTGTAGGAGAGAAAAGCAATATTATTGATCTTACTCCTAATGGGAACATTCAATATGACAATTTGATTGTCAAACGATATCATTTCGATTATATGTGAACACTCCCATATAAACCTATGCATTACCTTCTACAAAATTATGGGATTTTATATTTTCTACAATTATTCCAAACAATATATGAAAAAATTTACTTGAAACAACTTATGATCAGAAAACTAGTATTAAGGGGGTTGTCATAATTCAATAACTAAAACGAACTTTGGAATGGCCTAAAAAAAGTTCCATCGAGTTCCACTTAGATTTTTTTTAAAGTATTGGGCATATCTTTTCTTATAAATTTTGTAAAAATCAGCTGCATAAAGTTGCATATTTCGCTTCGGAGTAAGGTTTTATCATAGGTAAAAAAGGTAACATTTTGTATAACTTTGCCAGGAAACAACAAACCTATGCACTACCTTCAACAAAAATATTGGATTTTTTATTTCCTTCATTTATTCCAAAAAATGTATGCATAAAAAATTAACTTGAAACAAGTCATGAAAAAAACTGATTTTAAGAGGGTTATGGTTATATTTTTTGTCAAAGTAGGCCATGAATAATCAGGGATAGAATCAAATTACGAGGTATATATTTGTAAATAATTTCCTAAAAGCTACTATATGCATTAAAAGAACGGTTTGGCAGCTACTGATTTTTGTCCATGTTTTAATTTTATTGTGGGTCGGTCATCTTCCGTCACCGTCAACAATATCTGGGAGTATTCTTATGCAGACATTCAAACACATCGTTGCCATCGCGGAACGTTTTAACGGCCGGCATGTATGAAAGGCCAAACCAACAAGCAAATCACTATAAACTCCAGACAATCCTATTATTATTTTGATTCAAAGTCCGCTGAGATTCTATTTATTCATGGTTTGATGTGCAATTTATTAAAGTGGAATCCCAGTGGAAAAGATTTCCTTTTAAGGGATCCACAATTTAATTACAAGATTCTTTCAGTTTGCTGGAACGGTTTGTTGTTGTTTATTCTCTTGCAAAACTAGTGTAAAAATTAGGTTTTACCTTCATATAGAAAAAGATTTGTTGTTATTCTACGTGAGGTAGGAGTATTGTACAAGTATGTAGTGTTAGTTTAAAAAAATTAGTGAAAAAAACTTCGAAAATTATCAAGTAAAACTAGTCCCACGGGGCTCCAACTCCTCATATTAAAAATGGTTCAACAACCCAAGTAACCACGACGCATTATAACTTCACATTATTTCAACACTAAAAATTCGCGTAAAATACAACGGAGTTACAAATGTTTTTACAATGCTGTTACAAAGCTGGAAAGGGCGATTATTAGACTCTCATAAGATTATTTCTCTTATAGTTATTATTAAAGTTTCGTTGCTTCAAAATATAGCTTTGAATGTCGATATATAGCACGACGGAAGGTAATATAATAAATAATGCTCAGTTACGTTTTGAATGCAAATTTAATGCACATTGCTTTAAAGTATGTAGGATTAGTGTAATTATACATTAACAATGTAAAAATAGAATTATAAATGTGCAGTGATATAATGCATATGGTTACTTGGGAATGTATGTCTGTCTGCCGGGTTTGTTGAACGAAAAATGGCATTCGGTTCAACGGTCTGTTTCAAAATCGGTAAACGAAGGTCCCGTGCTGGCCTCCCGTTGAACGATTGATTGGACGTTCATTGGACCAATGCTCCAACGTATTGGTCCAATGAAGGACCACCGTTGAACGTTTTGTCGTGAATACGACTTACTTTACTATGGGGCGCCTTTAAAAAATTAGCCATATGGAAGAATGGGCAGAACTTAATCGCGAATATCTCGACTTGTATTAATGGTAGCAACATAATTCTTTCACCATTTCATCAAAAATATGATCAGGAATTCAGGATAATATTTTGAACAGTGTGCGATAACCACAAACAACTCAAAAATTAAGTTTTCTTAAAATTTGAAAACAACGCGGAAAACTTTTTACTTTCTCTTGGGTTTTTCGCGCAAGGACGACGATTTTGAGATAGTCAGGCACATATCCTCAACTGAATGCGTATAAAAGGGGAACCGTGGTCGAAAATCGATTAAACAACAAAGATGAAAGGCCAAAGGGTCAAAACACTTGTACTGTAAAATGTTGATGTAATACACAAAAATAAGATTAATAAACAGATATTTATGCAAAAAAAAAAAAAAAAATGCGAAAATCGATCATTTCTTTTCGTGCGTTCGATGGAAGCAGACGTCGTGGGAGTGGAATCATCAACCAGCAGCGACAGAGAATGCACCTTCTGTGTGGTTAATAAAAACCTCAAACGCTCAGGTCGCATCTCTCATTCGCTTGCTGGCCATCGAAGCGCGTGGACCAGCCAGCAGCAGCAGCGGGAGTTAACCAGCAGCGAGAGAGAATGCACCTTCTGCGTGGTTAATAAAAACCTCAAACGCTCAGGTCGCATCTCTCATTCGCTTGCTGGCCATCGAAGCGCGTGGACCAGCCAGCAGCAGCAGCGGGAGTTAACCAGCAGCGAGAGAGAATGCACCTTCTGCGTGGTTAATAAAAACCTCAAACGCTCAGGTCGCATCTCTCATTCGCTTGCTGGCCATCGAGGCGAGAGGACCTTAACCAGCAGCAGAAGCGGGAGTTAACCAGCAGCGACGGAGAATACACCTTCTGCGTGGTTAAAAGCCTCAAACGCTCAGGTCGCATCTCTCATTCGCTTGCTGGCCATCGAAGCGAGAACCAGCAGCGACTGAAACTGGATTCTGAGTCTGTTATTGGATCTAAATTTAGGTCTTGAACTCAGGGTCCAGTTCTCTATTCCAGACTTCTATTCGGTTCTTCTTAAAACCATAATAATACTCCTAAAGAATTATGCGGAATTTACTTTACTGTACCTCTATCCAACCAATTTTTGTCGTGAATACGGCTTACTTTACTAAGGGGTGCCTTTTCAAAATTTACCCTCTGAGAGAGTGATATGTTTTTGATCGTGAATATCTATTGTTGTATCTAATGAATCAACATAATTCTTGCGACATGCCGACATGGAAATATGATCACAATTTTATGATAAAATTTTCAGTTTTGTGACATAGTCTCAAATAATTCAAAATTAAATTTTTCTGAAATGTTTGGTATAAACGAGTATCAAAAAGGATAATTCATAAGGCGCGTTCGCCTTTCTCGTATTTTTAAAGCTCAGTGATCTGTGAAAGGATTTATATAATCTAACTACCAATAGAATCGAAATTTTTCAATTTAAACGTGTATAGCAAAAGCATTGAAGTATTTCAATAGTACACTATTGGAAAACCTGTCTCATTTGCTCCATGTCAACACCATGTCAGAACGCGTTCTAAGGAAGAGAACAAAATATCTGCTGCTGTACAACAAATCGTCCGGGAAAAATGTTCCGAAAAGTGGTGAATATCGCAGTGAGTTCCTCAATTTGGTCCTTGTGAATGCTAGAAACGAATCCCTACAGCATATTGATAGTTTCTTTCAATAAATTATGCAAATCCGAAATGAAATAATCGACAATAAAATTCTGTATGCTGCTATTTTTATAGCCGTTAGGACCGTCCATTAGTGAAAAAGCTACAAACGAAATCACATAAAAGGAAATCTCTTAACAAAAATTCAATCAGTTTGGATTCAATCGCCACTGCGAGCAGATGTGTTTTGTGTCGTCTGCACGCTTTCGACAAGAGCGATTACGTCACAGCTGCCAGTCATTAGCATTGGGAAAAAAACAACGGTGGAGAGCATTGCACAATATCTGCCGTTCTAATGGCTCTAAAATTTTTCTAAATAACTACTAGGATTTGTTGTTCGCAAATCGTAGGGAAATATCCTCAGTTTACTGCAAATCAAGAACAGTTTGCTTAGATTTGTACACTTTTCGCTGTGTGAAATTCACAGTAATCGAGATCTAGTGAAGCTTTCTTTGTTTTTGCGAAAAATGTGAAAAAGGGGAATGCGTGCATAATTCATACAATTGATATTCGGAAGTGTTAAGGAACATGTCAGTTGTTTTCGTATTCACGACATCCAGTTATGTCTCTGACATTACCCACCCGCCTTTTTTTCTAAGACCTGTCATCGACGTTGCCAGGTATACCGATTTCTCGGTATTTATACCGATTTTTTATCTCTACACACTTATTTTGAGATTTTCAGTTCGATAATATTTTTACTGGAAAATTCGTTATTTTTATAAAAATTACCGATTAGTCTGCTGTTCTTATAAAAATTGACGTATTCAGCATATTTTGTTACTGAAATTCAGCTTTTCAAAAACATGTACTGAAAATTTGGCAATTATCTACCGAACTGTCTTCGCTTTGAAATTATTCGGTAAATTTAAAAGAAATCGTGCTAATCGAGCAGTAATTTATCGATTTTTAGCGAATTCTTCGGGAAAGAGTACCGAATCAATTTGTAAAACGCAAGCACATAGCACGCCATATTGGTTTTTGTATACTGTGATCGAAGTGAGTTTTTAGAAACTACCAGAACATTGGCGATAATTCGAAAGTATAATCCTTCTCGTGGCGCTAAAAGAACAAAGGATGCAGATACATAAAAAATAAACCCGTTAAACGGTATAATTCAGTGGTTAAAGGTAAATAACTGTTTTTGTTTTTGTTTTTTAAATTCCGTCTTGTTAATACCATCACAAAGAACAAATATAATATTAACCCTCAGGGTACGGACTATAAAAAAGTTACGTTCAGTACGGACAGGGTTAGCCTAACCCGGCGACTTTGATTGGGTGTATATCGAGCTGTACTTTGTCAACTTGAATAATTTTTTTTTATTTTGTGTGAAATTGTCTCAAAAATATAATAGAGTTGTCAGATTAATCATTTAACTGATTGAAAAAAAATTATAATGAAAAATGTGAACGGGTCTTGAATTTTTTTTGTAAAAAACGTTTTTTTTTTTCAAAATGCTGTAACTTTTTGAAAAAAAAAAATATTAACATTGTATAACTCGCATTTGAAAGTTAAAAAGTAGTTCTTACAAATGTCCATAACGGTTTTTTGATTTATTCCAAAAACTATATTTTTTTGAAAAATGAAAATACGCGTTTTTTCGAGTTAGCGAAAAAACGTTGTTTCGTTGATTTATGATGATAAAGGTTAAAATTAATTACTTTGAGCGTAAAAAAGCGACGCGTTGCCATGTTTTTAATGCGTGTTCTTTAACAAAAAATTACAAGAAACAAAATTTAATGAGTTATAATTCACTACGAGCAGCAAAGATTTCGATATAAGACGTACGTTCAAGTGATTGAGATCTACTACAATACTTCGCTTACACCATGTACAACGCGTTATTTTGAGGTTAGAATCTACAAAATTAAGTAAAGAGTACGTATTCTTACTTACCTTTTTATTCCTCAGCGGCAAACAGACGAAAATTAAAACTTAATTTTTTTGAAAATTTTGAATTTTGTAACGTTCGATACGGACTGGGTGTACCACACCCGAGCACAATGTTTATATGTGTCTAGCTCGGACACAAAGCGGAGACTGACTCTGCCGCTTAGGCCTCTAATAGTGTGTACCTATAAGTTTTTCCCCCCCTGGTCCGGACCCCCCTCGCCGACTTCTCTTCGTATGGCGGTTCTTTCAAATTTCGCTCGGGTTACGGTAACCCAGTCCGTACCCTGAGGGTTAAGTAAATTCCACCCAATTTGGGGGAAAGATTCGAAAGCCATCAGTTGTTCAAGATTTTTTTTCCCGAAATTTCAAATGAAATAATGTAATCATTCAAAATTAATTTTCTGCTGCACTGAACTGTAAAAATTACTGATTCAATCAGTTGGTTTAACCACTGGTTCGGTAACTTTTCAGCTGTGTAAAAGTCGGTAAAATATTGCTGAAGTCGGTAAAGAAAACTAAGTGTGTATACTGCAATACAGATATGTCCTACTAAAATACCGATAATTGACGGATCATTCAGATAAATACCGATTATGGATAGGTATGAAAAAAGATTGTCGTAGTCCTTTTTTGCTTACCTAAATAAGCCTTGGTGACATTTTCCTGGTACTTACACGGAAAATAAAAACTACCTATTATTTGACTTCTTTTTACTTAATTTTGAATTCTTTTGAATCTTTTCTTTCGTTCGCTCCTTTCATTGTTGTCAAAATACAAAGAGCAATACCACCCAACACCGCGAGTTTCATTCAATAAGCTAAAATTAAGTAAACCGTATCAACTTGAAATTTAGTCAATACGACTCAAGTGTAGAGTAAATAATACTTACCAATGAGTAGATATAACTACACTCAGAAAAATATTATGGTAACAGTTACTATATAGAGGGCCAACCTGACCATGCGAGTATAGTGGTTTTCAGCCGACTATTAAATCAGATGATTTCAACAATAGTCAAGTTCATGTTTACTATAAATGGTATCGGCTCTAGAATAGTAATATTGAACAGTATATTGTATGAATAACTAATACGATTGAGATGGTTAGGCTAACCATGACCGAATCTTTATTTACATTGTAGTTTTCGCTATAACCAGAGCCATGGTATTTTTAACATTTCACTTCTAGTTATTTCGAAACTAAAGGCAGTGGTTGATTCAACAATGCTGAAGATCAGCAGAACATGAGCTAATGTTAAAAAGTTTTATGAATTTGAATTCTAGAACAAGAACAACAAAATAGTTTCATGGAATTTTATTGCATTTTCACATCATATTAAATGATGACATGCCTAGTGAAATGTTGAATAGCAACGTGGACACTGAGGAGCATTGTTTGGTAGCAGCAGTTGATCAAAGGCTCTGATGTCCGGTGAATTTTTTCCTGAAGCAGGAATGAGCAGCATGAAAGAAATTAATAGCCAAGTCCAGATGTAAACCTCGTTACCCACCTGCGATATGTTGGATGTTATTTCTACAGCGACCGATAATGAATAATAAATCGTATACGAGACGTTGATTTCACTGGAAAACGTAGCCGTTGCCGGAAAAATGGTTGAAAAATTGAATTTCAATGACGGAAACTATTAAGGCTACAAACTTTACTCACCTGCAAGACCTACCAAATTACACAAAGTCATCATATAAAATATTTTTTTCATGTCAATCACTGATGTGTTACCCACGTACGAAATTTTCTGTTATATTGTAACTTTATGTGACAATAACATAGAACATTCGTTTATTGACAATTTGTATAGTCAGCACAAATGAAATACATAGTCGGTTAAAAAACAAAAAATACACGATAATGTGATTACTACATAAATTCTGTTGATATGGACTACATGAATAGTGTTTTCAAACTTCATAATCGTCTATCAAACCATGTATCTATTTATGGTAACATTATTATACTGTGAACATATTCACATGGTAGCAATAACTATTTCGCTTCTCATATATCAAGGCTCAAGAGCAATTTCACCTTACTAGAAATTGTGAGTTTAACTATTTGTTCTTATATTTGAGATGACTACCATTGTCAGTATGACCATGCCAGAAAAGTCATTAATACAAATAGTTTAGTCAAGTCGTAGTCTTTGTTGTCTAGTAATTTATACAATACAGATGGTGAATAGTCATATATCATGCTCTTTGCTACTATTTTAGCGTATAGTAGAAATGACAATGAAAAACAGTTTGCGGTTACTATGGTTCTTTTCTCAGTGTAATCTAAGTATTTTTGCAAGTGCCTTACGGCAACCCGCTTGTGAGGAATTCTGGAAACCGTCAGAAGTCTGGCTGCATTCCGGCAGTTGTCAACCTTGTCCAGACGAAATCACGTCATTACCTCGCCGCACGTGTCTTGTTTATTCCTTTCTTCCTTCTTTTTTCTTTTTTTTTTATTCGATTTAATTTGCTATTCGTAAATCCCGTATGTCCATACAAAAAACGAATTTTGAGACGAGGTAAATGAGATTGGGATATGGGTATGTTTGGTAGTAAGAAAGCAATGTTATTGGCAATAACATTTTATATAATTAGTTTATATGAAGGGCAATAACTGATTGTCTTTCATATGTACTTTTTATTGAAAAAACCAATACGCTGCAAATTTTGTATGGCAAGAATCCGACAGAAACAGAACCGATAATAACTGCTAGGCGAAATTCTGGGCCGGAAACGGTTGTTGCATTGTTGCCAGACTTTTGCCGGAATTCTGGTAGAACTCCGGCTAAAATGGCTGGCAGACATAGCCAGCCGTCTGGGCGGAAATCTGCCCGCCGCGTACAAGCGGGTGATACCGATATGGTACAGAAAGATTTTTGGAAAAATGACCTGGTAACGCTGCCTGTCATTCGAGCTGGTATAAGATCACGATGTAGAATTAACACTGATGGCGAGATAGGGCGGATTTGGTTGTATGGCTCTGTATCAATCAAAAGTGAAAGTAAACAGGCTCTCATTTACTTTTGGGATTATCGAAATTAATTAAACCAAAGATGCCAGGTTCACACAATAATTTGTTTTTTTTTTCACAGATTCTCAATATGCATCGCAGATTTTAAAAATGAAAGATTTTAACTTAGTCCTGAAATCAATTACAGACTAACAATGAGCCCCTACAAATCTTCAAATGGCCCTGGAAAACGTTAAAATTGTCTTCCCGACAGAACATATGACAGTGGATAGACCTGATAAGCTATTGGGCAGTTTGACGTCGCACACCGATGCATTGTGTACGGATATTGCAGGGTTCAATCTATCAATGATGAAAAAACATTTATGAGTTTCATAATTGTATACTTTGAGAAAGTCTCTTAGAATTTCATTAGTATAGAACTTATGAAACAAGCAAACATCAGTTCTATTACGTGTTGCAGATTTTCCTAAACAGTTTTATGAATATCTTAATTGTTCTCTAAGCACTGTATAATTTTTCGTTTCAAATATTCCTTCAACAATTGGCCCTATGCGACTCGACAAAATTCACTGGGTATCTTGGCACACTCACACTAGTATGAACCACTTAACACATTAGCGGCCCTTTTACGAGAATTTCTTTTGCCATTTTAAATGATTAGGTAATGATATTTCAAATTTCCATAGAAAACTCGTCATTACTGCACCATACATCAACGATGTCTCATTTGCTTTGCCAAATGGCTGCAAATTGATCTATGCAGACGATTTAAAATTGTACCTCGTAGTTCGTACCGTAGAGGATTGCCAGCGGTTACAATATTTACTAGAATTGTTCGTAGATTGGTGTCACAGAAACAAGCTAATTATTAACGTGGCAAAATGTCAGGTGATTACGTTCCACCGTACTTTGAATCCTGTGAAATTTAATTACAGTATTGGTGGCTCTGTTCTGACTAGAGTTAACCAGGTGAGCGATTTAGGAGTATTGTTGGATGAAAAACTGACCTTTGATTCACATCGATCACTGATCATTTCAAAAGCTTCACGTCAATTGGGATTTATTTCAAAAATCGCTAAGGACTTTAAAGATCCTCATTGCTTGAAGGCATTATATTGCTCACTCGTTAGACCTATTCTTGAGAACGCTTCATCAGTTTGGTTACCGTATCAGCTCTCGTGGTGCATGCGAATTGAACGAGTTCAAAAGCGGTTTGTTCGTTTAGCATTACGGAATTTACCGTGGAGAGATCCCTCGAATCTCCCACCATATCCGGATAGATGTCGACTAATCGGAATCGAATCGCTGTTACGTCGCCGTAAAATACAACAGGCAGTAGTTATTGCAAAACTGATCAACGGAGAAATCGATGCACCGGAATTGCGATCCGAAATTAATTTTCGAGCACCGAACAGAACCCTGCGGAATGGCACTCTACTTCAGCAAAGATTTCATAGAACTAGTTTTGGATGTAATGAACCGATAACCGCTGCCATTCGATCATTCACTGCTGTAGAAGATCTTTTTGAGTTTGGCGAATCATCCAGCCGCTTCGCTAGTAAAGTCAAACGATCTTCTGTGTTTTGATATTTTTTCTAGTCTTTAATTTTTGTTTTTAATTAAATTATGTGTATTTTGTTTTTAATAATGTTATGTGACTATTAGTTTTAGATGTATTGTGATAATTATTATATGTTGTTTTTTTAAAAGATGGTGGTTTTTGCGCCCGTTTGAGAATGACATATTTTATGTTCAACTCAAATGGGTTTTTCTCCACCCATATCCATGTAGATTTCGTATCCGATGGATATTACAATAATAAATAAATAAATAAATAAATAAATAAATAAATAAATACACGTTCATTAAAATGATATTATTTTTTATTAATGACACTTTTAATGGTCTTGTAAGGTCCGCTATTCACGCGTTTGTTGGACAATGTTGTGAAAGTGTACACAGATTTTTGCTTCGAAAAGATTTTTGAAAAAATGACCTGACATTCGTGAATAATACATGTGTTTGCCAGAAAACGATGGTGGTTTATATTCGTCCTAATTCAACGCTTGATTCATGTTGAAAAATTGATATTAGCGTTATAGACGAACGTAAGGTTGAATCGTTCGGTTTTAGTAATGTCTCGTTCTTACCATCATCTTCTTCCTCTTCGTTCTTCTGTGACTTACTGACATTTCATGTCTCCCTCTCAGCAGGCCGTTCTATTTTGTTGGTCTTTGAACGCTTACTGAACGACATACTGCACGAAATATTCGTTCAGTTTGCTGGAACGGTTTGTTGTTGTTTTTTCTCTTGCAAAAATAGTGTGAAAATTAAGTGTTACCTTTACATACAAAGAAAATTTGTTGTTATTCTACGTGAAGTAGAAGTATTGTGCATGTACGTAGTGTTGTTTATGTTTAAGAAAATAAGTGGAAAAAACCTCAGAAATTCTGCAGTAAAACTAGTCCCACGGGGCTCCAACTCCTCATGTTAAAAATGGCTCAACGATGGACCTCTGTCTGCCGGGTTTGTTGAATGAAAAAAATGGCATTCGGTTCAACGGTCTGTTTCAAAATCGGCAAATGAAGGTCCCGTGTTGGCCTCCCGTTGAACGATTGATTGGACTTTCATTTCACCAAAGATCCAACGTATTGGACCAATGAAGGACCACCGTTGAACGTTTTTTTCTAAGAGGGCTGTCACACTGTTTTATGGCACAGTAATTTGCTAAAGGGTGATTTTTTAAGAGCTTGAGAACTTTTTTAAACAATAAAACGCATAAAATTTGCAAAATCTCATCGGTTCTTTATTTTAAACGTTAGATTGGTACATGACATTTACTTTTTGAAGATAATTTCATTTAAATGTTGACCGCGGCTGCGTCTTAGGTGGTCCATTCGGAAAGTCCAATTTTGGGCAACTTTTTCGAGCATTTCGGCCGGAATAGCCCGAATTTCTTCGGAAATGTTGTCTTCCAAAGCTGGAATAGTTACTGGCTTATTTCTGTAGACTTTAGACTTGACGTAGCCCCACAAAAAATAGTCTAAAGGCGTCAAATCGCATGATCTTGGTGGCCAACTTACCGGTCCATTTCTTGAGATGAATTGTTCTCCGAAGTTTTCCCTCAAAATGGCCATAGAATCGCGAGCTGTGTGGCATGTAGCGCCATCTTGTTGAAACCACATGTCAACCAAGTTCAGTTCTTCCATTTTTGGCAACAAAAAGTTTGTTAGCATCGAACGATAGCGATCGCCATTCACTGTAACGTTGCGTCCAACAGCATCTTTGAAAAAATACGGTCCAATGATTCCACCAGCGTACAAACCACACCAAACAGTGCATTTTTCGGGATGCATGGGCAGTTCTTGAACGGCTTCTGGTTGCTCTTCACTCCAAATGCGGCAATTTTGCTTAGTTACGTAGTCATTCAACCAGAAATGAGCCTCATCGCTGAACAAAATTTGTCGATAAAAAAGCGGATTTTCCGAATGGACCACCTAAGACGCAGCCGCGGTCAACATTTAAATGAAATTATCTTCAAAAAGTAAATGTCATGTACCAATCTAACGTTTAAAATAAAGAACCGATGAGATTTTGCAAATTTTATGCGTTTTATTGTTTAAAAAAGTTCTCAAGCTCTTAAAAAATCACCCTTTATAATGCCTCTTACCCCCAGACGGCTACCAAAATTGATTCAGTGACGGTTGTCAAATCAAATTTGACAAAACAAAGTCGCCTGTATCTACGTTAGCCAAGCGTTTTCATCTTCTCACCTTCGCTGAAAATGTCAAAGATTTCAATGTGGAAAATCCTGGTGGATACAGTTGTATCGTTTAAGTTGTATATCTGGCAGCGGTGAGGCAGCCGGTCACCAGAATGTCTGCCAGCCATATTTTTCCAGCTGGCAGCGTTGAGTCAGCCATCTGGCAGCCATGCGTATGCGGGCCATCATGAACTAAAAAATATTTTTTTGAATTAACACCCGCATACGCATGGCTGCCAGATGGCTGACTAAACGCTGCCAGGCGGAAAAATATGGCTGGCAGACATTCTGGTGACCGGCTGCCTCACCGCTGCCAGGAATACAACTCAAACGATACAACCGTATCCACCAGGATTTTTCCACATTGAAATCTTTGACATTTTCAGCGAAGGTGAGAAGATGAAAACGCTCGGCTAACTTGGATACAGGCGACTTTGTTTTGTCAAATTGGATTTGACAACCGTAACTGAATCAATTTTGGTAGCCTTCTGGTGGCCATGGCTGCCCAGGTAGCCAAAACGCTATGCGGGCACTTGCCCGCATACGCATGGCTGCCACACGATGTAAAATACCCTGGTGATCACGTTTTTCTATGTGTTAGTGCGGTTGTCATTTTATTTTGGAATAACAGAGAGACGTGAAGAAGAAAAAACATAAACAAATGACGTTCCGGGAGTTGCTTTTATGAAAATATTTAGAGTTGTTTCTGTTTGCGAAAATATTGACAGTGAAATGCGGTGTTTTGTTCCGGGATGTTTCAATCGTTTTCATCACCTGCATCTGAAAAGCACAATCACTCCATTATCCATAATAACTGTAATAGATATCACAGTGCGGCGATCCGCCAAATCCTTCCTCCAACGAAATGAACAGAATCGGATGTGTGTAAAATTTTCTTTATTTCGACGTTACCTTGCCCTTGAAGAAAAATTGTCCAGTTTTTCAATTAGTGCCAAAGATTCGCCAGGCTGCGCGACAACTGGAGTAACTTAGAAGTGAAATCCCGATCTGAAACGGTCGTTTGTTTATGTTTACATGCTTGAATCCCGGCGCGCCATACTTATTTTCGTGAGAAAATTACCAACACAACCAAAACTGTCTAATCACGCCACCAGTGTATTTTACGTCGTGTGGCTGCCAGATGGCTGACAAAACGCTGCCAGCGGGAAAAATATGGCTGGTAGACATTCTGGTGCAGCGCTGCCAACTATAGCGATTTCTATAGATATTTATACCGGTATAGGTATTTATACCGATTTATGGACTCGATACAGGAATACAGATATGCTCTTTCAAAATACCGATATTTCAATTTTCATACAGATAAATTTTCAGTTTTTGTGTTTGATTCCATAGGGGTAAACCAGGTCGAGCGACCTTGTTTTTTTTGGGCGAACAAGCAGTTTCCGCACTACATCGATGTTTGATTTTTCGAGAAAGATATTGTACGATAGATTTTTTCGCCAAATACAGATTAAAAAAAACAGTTGACAGCACTGTTCTGGTATACAACTCAAAGTCGGTTCATACACGCTTAAAAATAGTTACTCAAAAATGAGTAAGATCTCACTCATCTACAGAAAAAGTGGAACAACTCTAATTTAGAGTAACTCCAAGATTACTCAAATTTGAGTTCTTCCACTGGAAACGATATTTGGGTAAAATCTACTCATTTACTGAGTAATACTTTATTCGTACATGTACAAAAACAGAGTAACTATCACTCAAATTTTGTGTGAAATTTTATTTCACATATACCAAATTTGCAAAAAATTGCTCCTTTTCTGAGTGTATTGTATTAAAATGTTTAATAATTGAACTCAATACTATATCAAGTGGTGGTCGCTTGGAGTAGTGTGTTATGCTCAGGCACCAATCATACACTTATTCCTCATAAATGACATTTGAGCATATTCGTTTCCATTCTAAAGCACAACACGAAGCTGATCATTCCGGTTTTTGCAGACACAACACCGTTTGTGTTGATCGACTCACCCTCGAAATACGCGTCTCACTAACAAAAAATACAACCTGTTGCTACAAATGGTTATTACAACTTTTAGACTTATCGCGAATGCGAATAGTAACTATAAAACGAGATTTTGCGTTAAACTCAAATTTAGAGTAGGAGTTACTCAATATCATTGATGATAACTACTCAATTTTTGACGTTTCCATGTATCATTTGAAAATGAGTAACTAGTACTCAAACTTTGAGTAACTTTTTCTAAGCGTGTACAACTCTCAGTTTGACAGTAAAGTTTTATGATGCCATTACTTCCTTAAATAAAGTACTGTCTCTGAGCGTATCCAAAAATCATCTTTTCTGTTAGTTTTTCATTCATTTGGCTTCTCCAATATATGTTTTCACTCAGTCATTGAACAAAATTGTATATCAGTTCATATTGGTTTCAAATTATAATATAAATGGATTTCACAGATTTTCATATTAATTTGTGATTTGTCCGTTGATTGATAGACTTTTATTTCGTCACTGGAATCAAATACTAAAAGACAGAAAAGTTAAATTTGTTCTTTCTTACTTTTTGTGACATCTGTATAAAATTTAGGAAATCTGTACTCTGTATTAAATCTGTATGCGTATGTAAAAATCTGTATAATACAGATAAATCTGTATAAATGCCCAAGTAACAATTTTTGTTATGCCAGCTTATTTGTGACTAGTTTGCAACCAGATATTTGAGTTATTGTTACTAACATCCAACCACTTACATGACTCAAAAAACGCAGTTTCTACTAGTTTCTATGTCGGTTAAAAATAAGTTGTCCTTACGTTGTAATGCCATACTGAAATAACTTATTTTCCATAACTTGAAAATAACTTATTTTCAAGTAAACTGGTTGAATCTTTGTTGCCTTCGACATTATAAACATTGATTGAATCCATAATGTTTTCCTATCAACAATAAAAAGACAGTATAGTAATTGAAATTACAAATTTGATACAAGGTACAAATTTCACAACGATTTTAAAACTATCGAGCGGAATTAAATTTTAATTTACTGTTTTTTATGCGCCTTCAATCAAAACCTGTTCATGAAGATATGAACAATAAACAACAAAAAAAACCTTATGTTTAGAATGCTCAAAATTTATTTAAGTAGAGTGATTTCTCATTATTTTAAATTCATATATCATGATAATTGTAATATCACAATCGATGTTCAATCCCTATATTGTTCTCTTCGTGTTTATAATAGTGCATAGAACAAAAAGGATTATTCTGCTTTTCATTATTTTCGTCAAAAAGTAGTTTAAAAAAAGTAATATCCTGGTTCTATTTATGTTTTATACACTTTTTGCGACTCCATAGTGTGATCGCAAACAAAAGTTTTTTAGGTTGCATTTCCGTTATCATTACATTGGGAAAACCTACCGATAGCTATCTAAATCAAGAAATTGTATGTTATAATCACAGACTAACAGACAGGACACTCAAATTAGATTCTTCAATCATTTTAACGGTCTTTTCGAATATTCCTTTATTTGGGACAGTACTCACATGTGTCATGATGGCGCCACGTTACCCTATCGAAAACATCCTGTCTGTCATCTAGACTGTGTTTATTTTTTTCATTTACCAACAGAGTTGCCATTCATACAGAATTACCTGTAATGTATTGATTTGTATACGTCCATGCGAATTTCATGCAGGATACAGATTTAATACATATGGCCAAAACTATATACATAGTTGTGCCTATTTCTCATCCTCCAACGCAAGACAAAATCGAACCCGTTTTGTTACAATATTTACTTGCTTCTGGTCTGCCGCCACTTAATTTCTGGTGAAAACTACCGACACAATAAAAAATAGTCTAGATGAACAACGTTGAGTCAAATAAATGGTTACCTTCCAACATCGCGAAAAAGTTAAATATATTATCAACGTAATCCAATAATTAATTGTGACGATTCATTTTCAAATATTTTGATGAAATCAGGCATCCCTGCAAGCAGCTGATCGGTGTTGACAAACGAGGGGGAACCAACTAGTAAAAAAAACTTTTACGTAACATAAGGGGTGTACCGATAGTAAATAGTTCGCGCAGTACAATATAGGTGGAACTAGTGAATCACGAAAAATTATTTTTTATAAGAATTTACTCATACTGTCATGTCTGTTAGTCTGTGTTATAATCTTATAATATCTAAGTTACTGCCACATCAATTAACCGTAACGATTTACATATACGCTTACGAATGTATAATGGTTTCGCAAACTTTTTTCAACTAGTAGCTAAAACCATAGCTGTGATTAAAGATATGTTAGAATCAAGTAACGATAACTTACAAATGATAGCTAGTTCAATGTTTATGTTATAAAGAAACATTGCTGTCACCTTGTTTTAACCAGCATAACATTAAAAACATGTTCGTGATCTTGTGGCAACATAGTTGGGATAAGTGGTATCAGAACTAGTTACGGGTTGCTAATATTGAAATCAAATAAACTTATTTTCAACTAGTAGCTAGAAGCATAGTTGTTATTGAAGATATGTTTGGATTAAGTAACGATAGCTTATAATTTATAATTAATTCAATATGACAAAAAGATGTGGTGATTTGAAACCTAAATAACTATTTCGTAACTAGTTATGTTATGAAGAAACATTGATGTTACCTTGTTTTAACCAGTATAACATAAAAAACATATTCGTGCTCTTGTTGTAACATAGTTTGGACTTAGCCGCATCAGAACTAGTTGCGGATTGCTACTTGGGTGGCATCTCTGGTTGTATTAGATGAGAAAATTTGACAACCATGAAGTAAACATTCTCTTCAGAACTGTGCGTGAAAAAAATTCTGGAAATGACAAACCTCAACGTTTCAATTGCAAATAAAATTTATTTTCAGCTAAACGAAGATAAAATATATTGCAAATATTCTTTAATTGCTGAGGGAAAGTTATTCTAGTTACAAGCCCCGTGCTGGAATAGTTACAAATACTCATCATTAATAATGAACGTGTAATGCTAAAAAGTAATGATGTACAGTAATGCAGTAATGACGAGCGTTTGAGCAGAAATGTCATTACTTAGTAATGATACTTTTAATGATCGTGTAAGGGCCGCTAAACGATACAACCGTATCCACTAGGATTTTTCCAGATTGAAATCTTTCACATTTTCAGCGAAGGTGAGAAGATGAAAACGCTCGGCTAACTTAGATACAGGCGACTTTGTTTTGTCAAATTGGATTTGACAACCGTCGTTGAATCAATTTTGGTAGCCGTCTGGTGGCCATGGTTGCCCAGGTAGGCAAAACGCTGTGCGGGTGCTGATACTTGCCGACAGCGTTGCCAGATTGCCAGATTTGTATGGAAAATGCCAGATTTTTCTCGTTTCGCCAGACTCTCAAACTAACCAGATCTTTTGCCAGATTTTCCTTATTTTGTCTCATCTGTGAAAATTTTGTCTTTCCAAACATTTCGCATCTCTCTTTCTAATCTAGCTTAATCTTGTCAGATATGGTTCATGTTTGAAGATAATAATTTATTTTTCTCAACGTTGTTCAGAAAATGACTTCAGTTACGTGAAACCGATTATTTTTTTTTTTCCATAAATACGTTTATTTCTTAAGGCAGTTTACATAAGTTTTTCTTCGCCGTAGCATCACTTTTACATAATATTCTTATCCTAATTTAATTCTAACATAGTCACAACGTTTTGAATTTATTAAAACATATTCTCTTATAGCTTAAATATCATCTTAGGTAACTCGTCATTAATTATGAAATCTACTCGGAAATATTATTTGAACCAAACGATTAACTTCTATAAATTATAAAATAATCTGTTATTTTCAGACATTTTGTTGATAATTTCATAAACTGTTTCGAGTTTGTTTGTATCATTACATAATTTTTATTCTAATTTAGCTATTGGTTGAACTCATGGACGCAGCTGGGATCAGAACTAAGTCTTAAAAGGGGCCTTTATTAAATTGAAACTCCAATTTTCTTTATGAAATGATAAATAAGTTTCATGTATGAAAGGTCACGACAAGCAAGAATGTCTCGAACTGGGATATTGGATAGTTTACCTTGGGTACGCAAAGAATTTATTAGTTGAGATCTGACATCACGATACTCCACGCATGTCCAAACGACATGATCAATATCACGATAACCTTCTCCGCAAGCACAATGATTAGTCTCGGAGAGCCCAATTCGAAGGAGATGTGCATCTAACGTGTAGTGATTGGACATGAGTCTGGACATCACCCGAATGAAATCCCTACTCACATCCAGTCCCCTGAACCATGCCTTTGTCGATATTTTTGGAATTATTGAGTGCATCCACCGACCCAGATCATCTCTATCCCAAGATGCTTGCCAGCTGGCAAGTGTTCTTTGGCGAGACGAACTATAGAATTCGTTGAAAGCAATTGGTCGCTCATAAATTTCACCCTCAATAGCACCACGTTTGGCTAAATTATCGGCTCTTTCATTGCCTGGAATGGAGCAATGAGCCGGGACCCAGACTATAGTGATTAGATAATTATTATTCAATATGTCGTTCAGACACTGTTTTATTTTACCCAAGAAAAACGGTTCATTTTTGCCAGCAGCGATTGAGCGAATGGCTTCAATTGCACTCAGACTATCTGTGAAGAGGAAATAATGGTTTGGAGATAATGTGACGATTACACTCAAACTATAATGAACTGCTGCTAGCTCTGCTACATAAACAGATGCAGGTTCTTGAAGCCTAAATGAGGCCGAAACATTATTGTTGAACATACCAAACCCTGTCGCTTCTTCAATTCGCGATCCGTCCGTGTAAAACATTTTCTCAGAGTCAATATGCCTGAACTTACTTGAAAATATTTTTGGGATTTCCGTCGAAAACCGATTATTGGTTTGTACAATAATATTTATTATTTTCAGTTAGTTTTTCGGAATATTTAAAAAGTTCATTATCGGGCCCGATGTAAAATGAACATCGTTGGTAAATTTCAAAGTTTTTATTCGATTTATTTAGAAGCTGATAAATCTCAAAGTTTGTTTTCGTAGAAATTTTGAAATATTATTTACAAAGCAGAAAAGGCTTTCATTATCCTAATTAAAACTGATGACCTTCGCGTCCATTATCATTTGTCTAACAATTACTGAGTTGGAATTTCAGCTTGCCTGCGTAAATTAAACAAACATCGAAATATAGTTGAACTTGTATCAAGCTCTACTAAAATTGGTAATAAAAACTCACAGTATTCTTCAAGACGAACTTCTTTACCTAAACGTCTTCAGCTCAATGCTTCTATTAAGTACGTGAACAATATCTATTGATTAGGACACTTTTCGATTCAGTGGAAGTCAATATTATTTTTTTCTATAGCATAGATTTAATACCTCTTTAGACCTCCCGGCTGGCAGGCGCTAAACAGTGGTCAGTGGTTTACCGAGCGACTTTCACTTTTTTCGCTCGTTCTGTTGCTGCGATAAGGACGGGAAACAGCTTTGACTAGTAGTTTTGTAGAATAGTAATGTCGATCTGGATTTTGTGGAGTACAATTTTCACTGGCGGTTAACAAAGATTGCGATGCGACTAGATAATGACAAAAAGCCGCAAATATAGCGAAACTCCCAACTAACCAAAAGTTCGGATAAAAGGGACTGATTTGGCTTAAGCAGCTTTCAAAGTTAATCAATAGCATTCTAAGCAGCCCATTTTATAAGTAATTATCCACACTTGAAAGTTCGCGCGACGCAGCGGAACGAACTTCTAAACTGCTTCTAGAATACATTGTTCAGCTTCTATGCAGCGAAAAAGTTCACGCGGAACTTGTTCTGTACTTTCAAGTTGCTAAAAGTACCACGTGCACTCTTAAGCAGCGAGAAAGGTCACGTGGAACTTGTTCTGTACTTCGAACTGTCAAAAATTGTCACGTGTTTTCTTAAGCAGCTAGAAAGTTCACACGGAACTTGATCTGTACTTTCAAGTTCTCAAAAGTTCCGTGTGTACTTTTAAGCAACAAGAAAGTTGTCTTTTTAAGTAATTGTGGAACTTCTGGTTGCTTGGGCTGTCATTTGCATCTATTCAACTTCTTCGAGCCACATATCATGTCAATTGTATGGGTGTGCAGTGCTGCTATTTTGGCGTGCACGAGTTTGACATTTCTCTCCCATACTTCTATGCACGAGATTTGATGTGGACTCTACTGAGGGCGCCATGCTCACGAAAAAGGATGTTGCCAATGTCTCTCTGTCCTCGATTCCCAACCCCGCTCATAAGCGCAGAAAGATGTTCTATTTACATTTCCGTCAATTCATATAAATATCCTTTAATAGCCTTCGTAAATGAACTGAATAATGTTGTCGACGATCCACAATTCCAAAAACAAACACATCTTATGAGTCAAACTAACAGTAATGAAGTTTTTTTTGATGAATTTCACGAAAGTGTTCAATAGCAAGTGACAGTTCAGTAAACTTAAAGGGAACTGTTAATTACTAATAAATTTTTTCAGATCATCAACAATTTATTTAAGCATAGTTACAGGCAACAAACTCTTCAATATGTGGGTCAAACCCAGTTTGAATTCTTCACAAAGATTCGTGCCTTCATTTTGTTCAAAACTTTTTAAATATAAGTTTTATACTTATTAATGCCGCGTTTGTCAGGGAATATAAAGATTACTAAGAATAGATATATACATTAATATAGCGACACTTCAAAGTGACATGTTATGACATTGCTCTATGTCATAAAGTTACACACTTTCATCTTATATGCAAAACATTCTATATAATCATGTCTACAAACATTAAAATCAGATGACATTTGCCTGAGTCATATAACGACACTCTTTACATTTATGTGCAATGCTTTGCAATTACAAATGTAGCGAGTTTGATCACAGACTAACAGACATGACAGTATGAGTAAATTCTTATAAAAATAATTTTTCGTGATGCACTAGTTCCACAGACTAACAGACATGACAGTATGAGTAAATTCTTATAAAAACAATTTTTCGTGATGCACTAGTTCCACCTATATTGTACTGCGCGAACTATTTACTATCGGTACACCCCTTGTGTTACGTAAAAGATTTTTTACTAGTTGGTTTCCCCTCGTTTGTCAACACCGATCAGCTGCTTGCAGGGATGCCTGATTTCATCAAAATTTTTGAAAATGAATCGTCACAATAAATTATTGGATTACGTTGATAATATATTTAACTTTTTCGCGATGTTGGAAGGTAACCATTTATTTGACTCAACGTTGTTCATCTAGACTATTTTTTATTGTGTTGGTAGTTTTCACCCGAAATTAAGTGGCGGCAGACCAGAAGCAAGTAAATATTGTAACAAAACGGAGGATGAGAAGTAGGCATAATTCTGTATATAGTTTTGGCAATATGTATTAAATTTGTATCCTGCATGAAATTCGCATGGACGTATACAAATCAATACATTACAGGTAATTCTGCATGAATGGCAACTCTGTTGGTAAATGAAAAAAATAAACACAGTATAGATGACAGACAGGATGTTTTTAATAGAGTAACGTGGCGCCATCATGACACATGTGAGTACTGGCCCAAATAAAGAAATATTCGAAATGACCGTTAAAATGATTGAAGAATCTAATTTGAGTGTCCTGTCTGTTAGTCTGTGCTAGTTCCATCTTTGTACTGCGCGAACTATTTACCATCGGTACACCCCTTGTGTTACGTAAAAATTTTTTTTACTAGTTGGTTTCCCCTCGTTTGTCAACACCGATCAGCTGATGCCTGATTTCATCACAATATTTGATATTAATCTTCACAATAAATTATTAGATTACGTTGATAATATATTCAACTTTTTTAGCGATGCTGGAAGGTGAAAATTTATTTTTCTCAACGTTGTTCATCTAGACTATTTTTGATTGTATTGCGTTAGAGGATGAGAAGTAGGCACAATTCTGTATATAGTTTTGGCAATATGTATTGAAACTGTATCCTGCATGAAATTGCATGGAGGTATGCAAATCAATACATTACAGGTAATTCTGTATGAATGGCAACTCGTTTGGTAAATGAAAAAAATAAACATAGTCTAGATGACAGACAGGATGTTTTTGATAGGGTAACGTGGCGCCATCATGACATATGAGAGTACTGTCCCAACTAAGGGAATATTCGAAATGACCGTTTATATGGTTAAAGAATCTAATTTGAGTGTCCTGTCTGTTAGTCTGTGGTCTGATTATTAATGCGTTTAGAAACTCTAAATAAATTGAGAGAAACACATTTTCAAAAAGTGTTGATTTTTAGCAGTGTGCAGAAATTCAGCTCGCACAATCTGGCATCGCTGGTTTG
Organism: Malaya genurostris; assembly: GCF_030247185.1. Lineage (NCBI taxonomy): Eukaryota > Metazoa > Arthropoda > Insecta > Diptera > Culicidae > Malaya > Malaya genurostris. The sequence continues at coordinate 168,494,978 of NC_080572.1, read as the reverse complement.
CTTTGGGTAAGTTTCTTCCCAAAATTAGATAGCGGCAGTAAGAGTATACAATAATGTGCAACTGGAAAGATTTCTATAAAAAGTTATGTTCTTAATATTTTATATTAAAGTTATAAAGCAATCGTTATTTCCAAAGACTAACCACTGGCTTAAAAATGAACAGACCTCTGAAGTGCAACTGGAATGAGAGTCACGTTCTTCAGATTTTGGAGTACGCCAAACCTTTGTACTTGTATTTACATCCAAAACGGAACATCATCCTAGAGCTTCATCGTACATTACAAACAAACCCGATCTTATCGGTATACAGCCAAACAAATTTGAAAATGAAACTATTTCAAATACAGCGTTTGATTGAACGATATTTGAGCGGTAGGCCTTCTGGAATGATTACAAAACGCATATATTTCGATTTGGCTCTAGAAATCTATGGTAAAAGGATGCCTATTCAGAATCTTAAGCAAATCGCTAAAGAGGATGTATTACAGGAAAGAGATAATGTTTTTCTGTTTCCTAAGATAGGTCTGTGTCGTTGCTGCCGATCTCCCCGAATCAGCAATGGGGTAGATTTGTTAGATGATTGTTGCGAGGGTCAAAGTTATGCAGCGATTTTAAAATTGTTCTTGGAGGTAAGAAAACATTGGTCGTAACTGTAATATTGATAATAATTTATTGCATTTTAATCAATCTAGCTTCCTTATCTAAAGAATGTTAGTACGAAAATTTGTGCTAGATGCGCCAAGTTTGTGGAAAGTTTGGGAGCATTTATACATCAATGTCAGAAATCGAATGGAATGCTTCATTTTAGTCTTGTGAAGAAGGAATTTTCCAGCGAGGTAACTAAATTGAATATGACGACAGATAGTTATTTCGATTCAAATTTAGTCTCAGAAGGAAATATTTGTAATGAATCTAAAAATGAAACTTGTGAAAGCTATGATTTTCAAGCAGATATTATTGAGACTCATGATATAGGTATTTCATCGGATGCGAATGAATCCGATGTTTACAAACATTCTCTATTGTCGGAACTAGAATGTGAAAATGAGTATCAGATAGAATCAAAAAATAATTCGGATTCTTCGTCAAAGTTCAGTAATATAGTTAACAGAAAAAGGCGAACTGGTCGTGGGCCTAGTTGGAATGAATCACATTTAAATACGTTTCTTTTAATAGCCAAAACATGTTTAAGGCCAGATGGGAAATTTGATTATATTCAACTGCAAGAAATACTGTCTGAAATACCCGAACTATCACACTACTCGGCAGCTGCTGTAAAATCTAAATTATTCTCAATAAAACAAAAATTGAAGGAACCAGGAATTCCAAAAATAAGAGATAAAATTTATACTAGTGCTGCATTGGATTTGTTTGGCCATGACAATGAAGATGCGATGGATGTGGAAAGCGAAGAAAATGTATGTCAGGAACCAGAATTTCTAGCAATACCATGTAAAAACGAGAATGCGTATGAAATTGAAGATAACATGTATTCAGCAAAACCTAGGAGAGGTCCATCATATCCCCCGGCACAAGTAAAGACATTATTAATCGCAGCGAAAAAATTTCAGAACGAGGATGGTTTAATTAATCATCGCCAGTTACATGCTGCACTAAATGGTACTAGTCTACAACATTTGACGGTAGCAGGAATAAAATCGAAATTGTACGCCATTAGAAGTGCAGTGCTTCAACCTGGTATGCCAAAAATTGTTCATCAAATCTACGCCGATGCAGCAATCAAATTGTTTGGACCATATTTAAATGTCTAAACAACAATCGAAATGCAGAAAAAATGATGGATCAATAAAAATAATAAGTGTTTTGCTCTCTTTTTATGATATAAATTAACAAATACACCTAAAGCTCAATTTACGCGCCTTATATATGTATACATGTGTGCACGAATATGTACATATAGATGTTTATGTTAATACATATACATAAGCACATTCACTTCACCAATTTATATATGTACAAAGATATACAAATTTATGCACGTATACATGCCTAAATGAGTTTATATATACATATAGTAGTCGCGTAAATCAAGGTTTTGGTGTATGTTAAAAGTTTTCCAGTGAACGCCAAAGAAAACCCCCATGAAGCAGACATGAATAATTTTGTATTTGTTCTGGACAATCAAAGTAACCATTTTCAGATTTTCGACCGACTGTGTAAAAGTGTTTATGCATTAGGTTTTTTACCGTCACTGCTAACCTCAATCAAATGAACACATTTTGACAGTTCAGTAGTACTGTTTGTAAATATATATATTTTTTTGTTTGTTGACAAATTTGATGAGACCATTTACGGAGGGGCTGGGGTCCACTAGAAGATTGATAGTACCTATTAGCTCTCTCCGGACTGTACCAACCTAGATGCCGTGTGGAATCCGGTGGAAAAAAATGAACCAAGAATAGATCCACTGGGTTCCTGCTTCCATGTCGTAAAATACCAATACTGAAATTTTTACTAACAAATATCCTTCTCCCGTAACACTTGTGGAGTGCGCAGTAGTATATACGGCCTCTAGTAACAAGTGTTGGACTAACATCCCTTGCCATTCCTTAGACGATCTACGTTCGGGCCTGGCCGACGCCGGTACTGATCAATGATTTCTGGGATTACCAGAAGATGTACATTGAAGGATGATTTAGCAGTCCCAGGTTGGATCAACTAAAAACTCACTGTACAATTTCAGCTAATTCCTATCAGTAACGGAGTAGCAACCAGGGGTGGTCGCTCAAGCTCAAGCTCAAATTTGATGAGACCATTTACGGTCCATATCGCCCAAATAGAGTTTTAAAACATTTATTCACGATTGGATACGGTTTGTTTTTGAGATTTATGAAATGAAAGTCACTAGTTGGAAAGTGTGAAGATCAGTGCGGTAAAATTTCATTTTCAATCGAATAATATAAGATGAAAATGAAATTTATGGCCGCTGACCGTCAGCGTATCCTTACTAATTCATTTGACTTTTGCTGCCATTTTCAAGTGAAGCTCCTAGAATTCATCGTCAGTTGAATAATCGTACCTAGTCATTTGAAGTTTTGCTTGCTCAGTTTCAAGTGCCATGTAGTATAGCTGCTTCATTGTCTTCGCTCTTGGTAGTAAGCATATTCGAACGAATAGAATTATAAATGGAGTAAAGTATTAAAAATGAAAACTGAAGGAGGAAACAATTAGTTTATGTTTATTCTGTGATTGATATTTCAGCTATCTGATTAGTCTTTCATCTATTATCTTGAACCAATTCGAATGTTTACATGAACCTCATTTGAAGGCTGCTCTCACACTATTGAAAGAGATATTTTGTTACTTCAAGAGATCAACTGACGGTAATTAAACTGAGCCTCGATTGAAGAGAAACGAGTGATGGACTGAATGCTGCTCGTTCGGGCCGTCAGCAAACATTGTGTGTGTCAAAGAGTGAAGTTTACTGCAGTGGAGAGATCGTCAATATGTTCCACATTCAGTTTCAATTGAATTGAATGAAGTTTTACTGCACTGGTGAAGATGATTGTTCGAGATATGTTCTCCGATTTTTGTTTAAGCTTGTTTGTAAAAAGTACCACTGAACTGTCAAGGATGAATTCTTGTTCATTCGTGACGTCACGATAAAAAATCTAATTAGGTTTTGCACGAAAATGACATAACCTCACAAAAATGAACAGAATAAACTTTTTTGACAGTCGACGTGTACTTGTTTACAGTTTAGAAGTTCATCGTTCGAATGTAAAAATTGCAAGTCGCCTCACACTCAACAGTTTCATACATATATCGCTCCTTGATGCTGGAAACACATACAGGGCAATCTTTTTAGTTATTTTCACTGTGGAATACGTTTTTAACAGTCACTTTTTCGTCATTTTTCAATTTTTAACTTGCAGTCGCAAAACAAAACAAGTTCACGGCACCTGGCAAAGATGAACTTGATTCATCGGCAGTTCATTTGTGTCGTCATCGTGCAAAACCTAATTAGGTTTTTTACCGACACTGCTAACCTCAATCGGATGAACACATTTTGACAATTCAGCGGTACTGTTTGTAAACAGACTTTTTTGTTTGTTTGTCTGTTGACAAACGGATGAGAACGTTCACGGGCCATATCGCCTAAATAGAGTTTCAAAACATTTGTTAACGATTCTTTTCAGAGATTTGTTGAATAAAAGTGGCTAGTTGTGAAGTGAAAAGATGATTGTTTGAGAAGTGTTTCTCGATTTTGTTTAAGCTTGTTTGTAACCAGTACCGCTGAACTGTCAAGGATGAATTCTTGTTCATTTGTGACGTCACGATAAAAAACCTAATTAGGTTTTGCACGAACATGCGATAACCTCACAAAATGAACAGAATGAACTTATTTTGACAGTCGACGTGTACTTGTTTACAGTTTAAAAGTTCATCAGAAGTTCATTGTTCGTATGTAAAAATTGCAAGTCCCCTCACACTCAACAAATTCATACATATATCGCTTCTTGCTGCTGGAAACACATACAGGGCAATCTTTTTAGTTATTTTCACTGTGGAATACGTTTTTAACAGGAACTTTTTCGTCATTTTTCAATTTTTAACTTGCAGTCGCAAAACAAAACAAGTACACGGCAACTGTCAAAGATGAACTTGATTCATCGGCAGTTCATTTGTGTCGTCATCGTGCAAAACCTAATTAGGTTTTGCACGATGACCACTCGAATGAACTACCAATGAACTGCCGATGAATCAAGTTCACCTTTTGACAGCTATCAGTGGTTTGTTTATCATCTATTAGGTTTTGCACGATGACGACACAAATGAACTGCCGATGAATCAAGTTCATCTTTGACAGTTGCCGTGTACTTGTTGTGTTTTGCGACTGCTTGTTAAAAATTGAAAAATGACGAAAAAGTGTCTGTTAAAAACGTATTCCAGAGTGAAAATAACTGAAAAGATTGCCCTGTATGTGTTTCCAATATCAAGAAGCGATATATGTATGAATCTGTTATGTGTGAGGCGACTTGCAATTTTTACAGTCGAACGATGAACTTCTGATGAACTTTTAAACTGTAAACAAGTACACGTCGACTGTCAAAAAAAGTTCATTCTGTTCATTTTTGTAAGGTTATGTCATGTTCGTGCAAAACCTAATTAGGTTTTTTATCGTGACGACACAAATGAACAAGTATTCTTCCTTGACAGTTCAGCGGTACTGTTTACAAACAAGCTTAAACAAAAATCGAAGAGCACATCTAAAACAATCATCTTTACACTTTGCAACCAGTCACTTTTATTTAATAAATATCAAAAAAAAAACCGTATTAAATTGTGAACAAATGTTTTAAAACTTTATTTAGACGATACGGACCGTAAATGGTCTGATCCAATTTGTCAATAAACAAACAAAAGAAATTTCTGTTTACAAACAGTACTGCTGGACTGTCAAAAAGTGTTCATCCGATTGAGGTTAGCAGTGACGGTAAAAAACCTAATTTAGGTTTTGCACGATGACGACACAAATGAACTGCCGATGAATCAAGTTCATTTTTGACAGTTGGCGTGTACTTGTTTTGTTTTGCGACTGCAAGTTAAAAATTGAAAAAGATGACGAAAAAGTGCCTGTTAAAAACGTATTCCACAGTGAAAACTACTAAAAAGATTGCCCTGTATGTGTTTCCAGCATCAAGGAGCGATATATGTATGAATCTGTTGAGTGTGAGGCGACTAGCAATTTTTACATTCGAACGATGAACTTCTGATGAACTTTTAAACTGTAAACAAGTACACGTCGACTGTCAAAAAAAGTTCATTCTGTTCATTTTTGTAAGGTTATGTCATGTTCGTGCAAAACCTAATTAGGTTTTGCACGAACATGACATAACCTCACAAAAATGAACAGAATGAACTTTTTTTGACAGTCGACGTGTACTTGTTTACAGTTTAAAAGTTCATCAGAAGTTCATCGTTCGAATGTAAAAATTGCAAGTCGCCTCACACTCAACAGATTTATACATATATCGCTCCTTGATGCTGGAATCACATACAGGGCAATCTTTTTAGTTATTTTCACTGTGGAATACGTTTTTAACAGGCACTTTTTCGTCATTTTTTCAATTTTTAACTTGCAGTCGCAAAACAAAACAAGTACACGGCAACTGTCAAAGATGAACTTGATTCATCGGCAGTTCATTTGTGTCGTCATCGTGCAAAACCTAATTAGGTTTTGCACGATGACGACACAAATGAACTGCCGATGAATCAAGTTCATCTTTGACAGTTGAGGCGACGACACGACCTGCCACTCGCCTTCCAAAACTGTATCGTAAATTTGACTACCCCTCAGTAACTGGTAATGTCAAAACGAAATAGCATGAAAAAAATTGAAACTGGCATCACAAGTTGATAAATTATTGACTTGGAATAACAGTTACCTTGGTAACGTACTTTATACTGATTGCCAAAGAGAAGTAAATGTTTTTGTATCTCCAACTTTCTCTTCCAATAACTTTTATTCTTTTCGGTCAGGGGCAACATTTTGATCGTAGGCTCACACCAACGAGGAGAACATGGGAATGATACAACGAGCTATGCGCGGCCAATCGACTACGGAAATAAGCGCACTGCTGCCCCTATATAATGTTCGTCGAATTTATTTCTTTGGGGAAGGATTCCATTGACATCTTCGAATAAGGGTAAACTACCTGCTACGCAATCAACCGAGACAGGACTATTCGAATCACACTAAATCGTACTGCTCGAAAGATAGTCGGTTTGATCATAAGCCTTTCCTGTACCGGGTCTACTGCAGCTAGTGGTTAATGTGTATCGAAGAATAGCTGGAACAAGTTAATTGTCCATGTTCGTTGGGAAACGATAAGACTACAAATTTGGATCTCCGAACACAAAGTGTCTGTCGTCTGTCGTGGATGACATAGGGACGGATCATTGGCTGAGTCTTCCAACTGCGATGGATAGAATTCCATTCGGAATACCGAAGCAAGTAGTGTCTTAAGATGCTCATAGATGACGACAATCTGCAGATTTCGTATGCAAAGTTTTCATCCAATGCAAAGTACATTTGGTGGAAATGTTGGTTGACACATTGAAACTCTGAGACTACAGTAATGATAAATGTTTCGGCTGGTTTATACTTTTGTTCATTGTTGATTCAATAAAATTTCGAAAATCGACTTCATTTAAATGTAATTCTACTCTGTTTTCAATTCCGTAGTTTGCAACTATGACATCGTCATATCGATTGCCGCACCATTATTTTTCATCACATTGTTAACCATCACGCAATTCGACATTACGTTATGTTTCATGAGTCTCAAATATCACCTTACTCTTTGAAGACTTTTCAATGTTGCGTTCTGCTGTGTTCATCAATAGTTTTCTTTTGTTTCAATGCCTGACCATGCCTGATGCATCAATTCTAGTTCCATATGACTCCAAAGATTCGACAGAGCAGGTCATAATTTATTACGGGCAGTTGATATCACCTCATATATCGCAAAATTTCTTGAATTTATCTAGAACAGTGACTAACCTAAATAGAAACCTTATCATGCTCACATAAGTAGGATAACGAATTTTCTTTTGAGCACAATGCCGAAGCAAGGAGATATCCTGGAGAGATTCTTTTAATGTGTGGACTCAAAAATTAAATCAAACTATAATTAGAGGATAACATGTATCGTTTTTTTATCTGAAATTTAAACAATCACAGGATTTTATCAGTCGACAGTTTCAGAAATAGTTTGAATTGATTCGTTAGTTTATTTATTTTGGGGCTCCTTGGTAACTAGTTCATGGCAACTTAAACAGTGTTGCTCGAGAAAATTATTTTTATCATTATCAAGGGGTCGCTCTATTTGTGGTAACTGGCGGTAAATTGTACACGAACGATTTTATTGCTGTTTTTTCTTCGGAGTGCCTGGTCGTGTCGTCGGTTGAGGTGTATTTGTTTTGTTTTTCGACTGCAAGTTAAAAATTGAAAAATGACGGAAAAGTGCCTGTTAAAATCGTATTCCACAGTGAAAATTAATGGGATTTAAGGCAGTGATACCGAAGCGATTACGTGAAAACGCAATAAACGTTTACAACTTTTTATTACGAACTTAACTGGTTAAAGGTTAGATTTGGAGTGAAAAGAAAAAGGCGCGCACTCGTTGCGCTCGCTTGACAGCTGATACTGAGAGGGGTCCGCCCATCTGTTCGAAACATCAGTGTAGGATATTGCTAATCCCAACACCCTCGCTCAATATCCGAAGTCTGCCAACCCAATGCTGGCTCGATGCTTGCGAAACAATCCTACCGGCAAACCCTTGGTCATCGCATCAGCTGCTTGCTCGCCAGTTGGTATGTAACGAACCACAATGCACCCTCGCTGAATCTGATCACGTACGAATCGGTGTTTCACATCGACGTGTTTCAAGCGACCGGTATCTCGTTCTTCCTGCACGACCTTTATTGTGGACTGATTATCCTCGTAGTACACTACTGGACCTTCCGGTACTTTCGATAGCTCCTTCATCAGACGAACCAGCCAAACACCATGGCATACTGCTGTACACAGCGCCACAAGCTCGGCTTCCGTAGACGATAGCGAAATAGTTGATTGTTTCCGGGTCAACCAACTCACAGATCCGCCACACACACGAAAGACAAATCCAGTCAACGAACGCCTATCGATAGGATCGTTCGCCCAGTCCGCATCCGCAAAAGCTTCAATTACTGGTGTATCATCCTTCGTTGAGAACACCAGCCCCAAATCCAACGTTCCCTTGATGTAACGCAACACTCTCTTTGCGTGTACCCAATGGTCTTCTGTTGGGCAGCTTTGGAATTGACTCAGGATACTCACAGCTGCGCACAGATCTGGTCGTGAAGTCAACGCAACGTAAGTCAGACAACCGATGAGTTCTCGATACGGTTTATCGGTTCTGTCTGCTTCATCCCCTTTCTTCAAGCGTAAGCGGCATTCAATCGGTGTCGAAACCGATTTGCAATCGGACATATTGAACCGATACAGCAGCTTTTCCAGGAACCCTCTTTGACTGATCCGTAGGCATCTGCTCTCAACGTCTCGATCAATCCTCATGCCTAGGAAACCGCGCACTTCGCCAACATCCTTCATCTCGAACTCGTTGGTCAAGCACCGCTTCACTGCTACTACTGCCTTCAGCTGACGACCGACCACCAGTAAGTCGTCCACGTACAGTACAAGGATCACTTGGCTGTTTCCAGACCCTTTTATATAGAGGCAAGGATCACTTGAACTTCGGCAGAAACCAAGACGTACCACGAACTCATGAAATCTCGAATTCCATGCTCTCGACGCCTGCTTCAACCCGTACAGAGAACGCTGAAGACGGCACACTAGATCGCTTCCTTGTTCGAAACCTTCCGGCTGGGTCATGAAAATTTCTTCCTCCAATCGCCCATTCAAGAATGCGGTTTTCACATCCATTTGATGAACTGCCATTCTTTGCTCGTTTGCAATTGCAAGGACAACTCGCACTGTATCCAATCGCGCCACCGGCGAGTAGGTTTCTGTGTAGTCAAAACCGGCCTTCTGACTGAAACCACGCGCCACGAGCCTTGCTTTGTAGCGCTCTTCTCCGTCAGCTTCATTCTGCTTCACTTTGAATAACCATTTACATGTAATTGGCACACGACCCTTAGGAAGTTTCACCAACGTCCATGTTTGATTCCGCATGAGAAAATCCATCTCCTCTCGAATGGCTTCGTTCCACTTCTCCCAATCCGGTCTCTTCCTCATTTCGGCTAACGAACTTGGTAGGTTGTTAACGAAACTTGTTGCACTCAAAGCATATCCAGTATAGTCAAGATCGTACTGGCTATGCCACCCGGGTTGCTTTCGCTCCCGCTCAGATCGTCGAATATCCGGAGATTCATTCTGTGGAACTGCGTTCTCTTCTTCTATGATTGTTTTATCACCACCGCTGCCATAGTCATCTTCCTCTGCATCATCATCGGAATCTTCATCTGGTTCAGCCGCGTCATCCGGAATCACCTCATCTCCAGCCTCGCTTTCATCATCGGACACATCCTCGATCACACGAACTGGATACACATTATCGTAACGCTCAACATCCGCATCAGCACCGCGGATCACTTCGTCTTTGTTCTCAACAAACAAGACGTCACGCACTACGACGATTTCCTTACGTCTTGGATCCCATACACGATAACCACTGTAGGAATATCCTAGAAACACTCCCTTCCAGGTCTTCGTGTCCAACTTCTTTCTACGCTCCTTCGGAATGTGAACGTACACATTCACGCCAAATGCTCGTAGATTCCCAACGTTTGGTTTGTTGCCTTCCCACAGCTCGTAGGGCGTCTTCCCTTCTGTAATTGCACTAGCAGGGCTTCGATTCACTAAGAACGCTGCCGTCTGGATTGCCGGTCCCCAAAAGTTCTTTCTAATACCGCAATCTTCTAGCATGGAGCGTGCTTTTTCCACAAGCGTTCTGTTCATACGATCACTCACTCCATTCTGCTCCGGAGTGTAGGGAACGTTCCACTCAATTTGAATGCCCTTCTTTTTGCAAAAGTTTTGGAACTCGCGACCTTTGTATTCCCCGCCATTGTCACAACGAAGTCGCGAAATACGCTTTCCGAACTTGGCACTCACTAAAGCTTCGTAATTTCTGAACGCTTCAAGAACTTCGTCTTTTGTTTTTATCAGACACACGATCGTAAACCGACTCCAGTCATCAATGAAGGTAACGAAATACCTTTCACCTTCAATGCCTACCGGTGTCACCGGCCCGCAAACGTCCGAATGAATGAGCTGCAAAACTCTCTTCGACTGTCTACCCTCGCGCGCGGAAAAGGGTTTACGCGATTGTTTGCCCGCGACGCACGATTCGCAAACAACTTCGTTCCCGACTTTCTTGGCGAATTTTGCACTCATACCGACGACCATTTCGTTTTCGATCAACAGTTTTAAGTTCTTGGCACTTATGTGTCCATACCGACGATGCCAAAGTTCGAGCTCTTTCGGTATTCGACCGCACGAATAAAGCACTGAATCGGGTGGTTCTTCGCGGTAAAAATCGATCTCGTAGAGCTTACCGCGACGCTCACCAACCGCAATCACGTCAGTGCCTCGTTCAACACTTACTACGCCGTTCGCGAAAATCACTTTTGTCGTGAATACGACTTACTTTACTATGGGGCGCCTTTTCAAAATTAGCCATATGGAAGAATGGGCAGAACTTAATCGCGAATATCTCGACTTGTATTAATGGTTGCAACATAATTCTTTCACCATTTCATCAAAAATATGATCAGGAATTCAGGATAATATTTTGAACAGTGTGCGATAACCACAAACAACTCAAAAATTAAGTTTTCTTAAAATTTGAAAACAACGCGGAAAACTTTTTACTTTCGCTTGGGTTTTTCGCGCAAGGACGACGATTTTGAGATAGTCAGGCACATATCTTCAACTGAATGCGTATAAAAGGGGAACCGTGGTCGAAAATCGATCATTTCTTTTCGTGCGTTCGATGGAAGCAGACGTCGTGGGAGTGGAATCATCAACCAGCAGCGACAGAGAATGCACCTTCTGCGTGGTTAATAAAAACCTCAAACGCTCAGGTCGCATCTCTCATTCGCTTGCTGGCCATCGAGGCGCGAGGACCAGCCAGCAGCAGCAGCGGGAGCTAACCAGCAGCGAGAGAGAATGCACCTTCTGCGTGGTTAATAAAAACCTCAAACGCTCAGGTCGCATCTCTCATTCGCTTGCTGGCCATCGAGGCGCGAGGACCAGCCAGCAGCAGCAGCGGGAGCTAACCAGCAGCGAGAGAGAATGCACCTTCTGCGTGGTTAATAAAAACCTCAAACGCTCAGGTCGCATCTCTCATTCGCTTGCTGGCCATCGAGGCGCGAGGACCAGCCAGCAGCAGCAGCGGGAGTTAACCAGCAGCGAGAGAGAATGCACCTTCTGCGTGGTTAATAAAAACCTCAAACGCTCAGGTCGCATCTCTCATTCGCTTGCTGGCCATCAAGGCGAGAGGACCAGCCAGCAGCAGCAGCGGGAGTTAACCAGCAGCGAGAGAGAATGCACTTTCTGCGTGGTTAATAAAAACCTCAAACGCTCAGGTCGCATCTCTCATTCGCTTGCTGGCCACCAAGGCGAGAACCAGCAGCGACTGAAACTGGATTCTGAGTCTGTTATTGGATCTAAATTTAGGTCTTGAACTCAGGGTCCAGTTCTCTATTCCAGACTTCTATTCGGTTGTTCTTAAAACCATAATAATACTCCTAAAGAATTATGCGGAATTTACTTTACTGTTCCTCTATACAACCCATTTTTTATTCATGGCGAAAAATCGTCTTCAAATTTCAGAGCTTAGTTCCGGAATATGAGTTTAGAATTCAGAGTCTGCGTGCTGAACTGGATTCTGGAAAATGATTGTAGTTCTAGAACTAAAATCCAACTGAGTTCTGAGTCTGTTCTATGTTCTAAATTTAATTCTTGAACTCAGATCCAGTTATTAATTTCAGAATTCTTCAAATCGGTTCTTTTGTCGTGAATACGACTTACTTTACTATGGGGTGCCTTTTCAAAATTTACCTTCTGAGAGAGTGATAAGTTTTTGATCGTGAATATCTATTGTTGTATCTAATGAATCAACATAATTCTTGCGACATGCCATCGGATTCAGATTTTCAGATTTGTGACATAGTCTCAAATAATTCAAAATTAAACTTTTCTGAAATGTTTGGTATAAACGAGTATCGAAGAGGATAATTCATATGGCGCGTTTGCCTTTCTCGTATTTTTAAAGCTCATAGCTCAGTGATCTGTGAAAGGATTTATATAATCTAACTACCAATAGAATCGAAATTTTTCAATTTAAACGTGTATAGCAAAATCATTGAAGTATTTCAATAGTACACTATTGAAAAACTTGTCTCATTTGATCCATGTCAACACCAGCCAATCAGAACGCGTTCTAAGGAAGAGAACGAAATATCTGCTGCTGTACAACAAATCGTCCGGGAAAAATGTTCCGAGAAGTGGTGAATATCGCAGTGAGTTCCTCAATTTGGTCCTTGTGAATGCTAGAAACGAATCCCTACAACATATTGATAGTTTCTTTCAATAAATTATGCAAATCCGAAATGAAATAATCGACATTAAAATTCTATATGCGGCTATTTTTATAGCCGTTAGGACCGCCCATTAGTGAAAAAGCTACAAACGAAATCACATAAAAGGAAATCTCTTAACAAAAATTCAATCAGTTTGGATTCTATCGCCACTGCGAGCAGATGTGTTTTGTGTCGTCTGCACAGCTAGTTTCGCTTTCGACAAGAGCGATTACGTCACAGCTGCCAGTCATTAGCATTGGGAAAAAAAACAACGGTGGAGAGCATTGCACAAAATCAGCCGTTCTAATGGCTCTAAAAGTTTTCTAAAGAACTATTAGGATTTGTTGTTCGCAAATCGTAGGGAAATATCCTCAGTTTACTGCAAATCAAGAACAGTTTGCTTAGATTTGTGCACTTTTCGCTGTGTGAAATTCACAGTAAACGAGATCAAGTGAAGCCTTCTTTGTTTTTGCGAAAAATGTTCCAGAGTTTAATGTCGTAGAGAATTACGCAATTTGACCTTTCTGAATGCTAGAAACGAGTCCCTTCAGCATATTGATAGTTTCTTTCAATAAATTATGCAAATCCGAAATGAAATAATCAACATTAAAATTCTGAATGCGGATATTTTTATAGCCGTTAGGACCGCCCATTAGTGAAAAAGCTACAAACGAAATCAGGTAGAAACAAGCCTCTCAATAAAAAGTGAAGCCTTCTTTGTTTTTGCGGAAAATGTGCAAAGGGGAATGCTTGCATAATTCATACAATTGATCAACTAATTGATATTCGGAAGTGTTAAGGAACATGTCTGTTGTTTTCGTATTCACGACATCCAGTTATGTCTCTGACATTACCCACCCGCCTTTTAGTCCCGCCATTTCCATTTTCCGGACCGATAACAAGTTCACTCGAGCCTCCGGAATGTACAGAACATTCTTAAGGGTAACGCGAACCGATTCACCCTGAACGACGGCATACACAGTAATGTCACCTTGCTCCTTCGCTATGATGCATTCCCCTTCCTTTGCTACGGAGATCCGCATCGGCTGCTTCATCGGGACAAGCTTTTTAAACAGCTCCCGATTGTTCGTCAAATGCTCCGACGACCCCGAATCGATGATCCAGCTCACCTCATCCGTTTTTGAGGAACCATTACTAACACCGAGAAAGCAAACACTGTTTTCACCTTTCCCCAGATGCGCACTGGTTTTCTTCGATTCCTTCTTCTTATTTTTGTTTTCCGGACAGTCAGCAATCTTGTGCCCAAGGCGATTGCATCCGAAACACTTAAACTTCACTTCTGTCTTCTTTTTCTGCTGTTTTGCACCACTCGATCCACTTTGTCATCCACAGCATTGTCTCCCTTTCGCTTTATTTCCTCGTCGAGTAAACGGCACTTCACAAACTCCATTGATAGGTTTTCCTCCGGCATCGTTTCTAGGGCAGTAACCACTGTTGCAAAGCACGGCCCCAACGTCAACAACAGGTAGCAAACGATATCGATCTCGTCCAAGTTCACTCCGGTTGACTTATATTCCCGGACGATCCGCTCGAACGTGAGGAAATGATCCTGCAATCTACCACCATCGTGCCGCAAGGTGAGTAGTTTCTTCTGTAGATGAAGACGGCTAGCGATACTCTTCCGCTGAAACACCCGCTCCAGAGCCAGCCAAACTTTCCGAGGAGTCTGCATGTCTTGGATGTACTCCAGCATACTGTTGCTTATTCGAGAAATAAGCAGCGACTTGCACCGTCGATCCTTTTTGAGTCGCTTTTCCATCGCTTTGGTTTTCGCCTCACGGACATCAGCGGCATCCTCCTGCTTTACCACCAGCTCATCATCCTCACCCGCTTCCTGTTCGATGCACTCCTTGAGCTCATGTTCCTCAAGAAGTACCAGCATCCGGAACTTCCATTGCGGGTAGTTTGATCCATCAAACTGTGGCACTCTCGCATTTTCCGCTTCTCTGTCCATTTTTCCGTATAAATAAACTTTAACCGTCACCCGCGATCACTGGGCCCATAACCTAATGGGATTTAAGGCAGTGATACCGAAGCGATTACGTGAAAACGCAATAAACGTTTACAACTTTTTATTACGAACTTAACTGGTTAAAGGTTAGATTTGGAGTGAAAAGAAAAAGGCGCGCACTCGTTGCGCTCGCTTGTAGTTTGACAGCTGATACTGAGAGGGGTCCGCCCATCTGGTCGAAACATCAGTGTAGGATATTGCTAATCCCAACAAAAATAACTAAAAAGATTGCGCTGTATGGTTTCCAGCATCAAGGAGCGATTTATGTATGAATCTTACATTCCAACGATGAACTTCTGATGAACTTTTAAACTGTAAACAAGTACACCTCGACCACAGACTAACAGACAGGACACTCAAATTAGATTCTTCAATCATTTTAACGGTCATTTCGAATATTCCTTTAGTTGGGACAGTACTCGCATATGGCATGATGGCGCCATGTTACCCTATCAAAACATCCTGTCTGTCATCTAGACTGTGCTTATTTTTTTCATTTACCAACAGAGTTGCCATTCATACAGAATTACCTGTAGTGTATTGATTTGTATACGTCCATGTGAATTTCATTCAGGATACAGATTTAATACACATTGCCAAAACTATATACAGAATTGTGCCTACTTCTCATCATTCAACGCAATACAAAATCGAACCCGTTTTGATACAATATCTACTTACTTCTGGTCTGCCACCACTTAATTTCGGGTGAAAATTGCCAACACAATCAAAAATAGTCTAGATGAACAACGTTGAGAAAAATAAATGGTTACCTTCCAACATCGCTAAAAATGTTAAATATATCATTATCAACGTAATCCAATCATTTATTGTGACGATTCATTTTCAAATATTATAATGAAATCAGACATCCCTGTAAGCAGCTGATCGGTGTTGACAAACGAGGGGGAACCAACTAGTAAAAAAAACTTTTACATAAAACAAGGGGTGTACCGATAGTAAATAGTTCGCGCAGTACAATATAGGTGGAACTAGTGCATCACGAAAAATTATTTTATAAGAATTTACTCATACTGTCATGTCTGTTAGTCTGTGCCTCGACTGTCAAAAAAAGTTGATTCTGTTCATTTTTGTGAGGTTATGTCACGAACGTGACATAACCTTTGCACGATGACCACTCGAATGAACTAACAATGAACTGCCGATGAATCAAGTTCACCTTTTGACAGCTATCAGTGGTTTGTTTATCATCTATTAGGTTTTGCACGATGACGACACAAATGAACTGCCGATGAATCAAGTTCATCTTTGACAGTTGCCGTGTACTTGTTTTGTTTTGCGACTGCAAGTTAAAAATTGAAAAAATGAAAAAGTGCCTGTTAAAAAAGTATTCCACAGTGAAAATAACTAAAAAGATTGCCCTGTATGTGTTTCCAGCATCAAGGAGTGATATATGTATGATTCTGTTGAGTGTGAGGCGACTTGTAATTTTTACATTCGAACGATGAATTTTTAAACTGTAAACAAGTACACGTCGACTATCAAAAAAAGGTCATTCTGTTCATTTTTGTGAGGTTATGTCATGTTCGTGCAAAACCTAATTAACACGTATTCAAATTAGAATGAACGCAATGAACACATAAACAAACCACTGATAGCTGTCAAAATTGATTCATTTTGTGAGGTTATGTTATGTTCATGCAAAACCTAATACTCGCTACAGCAACACAAGCATGAAATGTCACAGCCAATGGAAACAATGGCCCTTATTAGGTTTTTTATCGTGACGACACAAATGAACAAGTATTCATCCTTGACAGTTCAGCGGTACTGTTTACAAACAAGCTTAAACAAAAATCGAAGAGCACATCTAAAACAATCATCTTAACACTTTGCAACTAGTCACATTTATTTAATAATTCTCAAAAACAAACCGTATAAAATCGTGAGCAAATGTTTTAATACTTTATTTAGGCGATATGGACCGTAAATGCTCTCATCCAATTTGTCAACAGACAAACAAAAAAATCTCTGTTTACAAACAGTACTGCTGAACTGTCAAAATGTGTTCATCCAATTGAGGTTAGCAGTGACGGTAAAAAACCTAATTACCGTTCTCACTTCCACTTTCACTTACATGTCACTTCACTTGATTTTCCTTATTACCGGTATCACGCATAGTGAAGTGATCACTGTAGTAGAAAAAACTCATTTTTTCAACAAAATGTTAATGGTGTGATGTTTATAATTAGGTTTTTTTTTACCGTCACTGCTAACCTCAATCGGATGAACACATTTTGACAATTCAGCGGTACTGTGTAAACAGACTTTTTTGTTTGTTTGCTGACAAACGGATGAGAACGTTCACGGTCCATATAGATATAGAGTTTCAAAACATTTGTTAACGATTCTTTTCACAGATTTATTAAATAAAAGTGGCTAGATTTGAAGTGTGAAGATGATTGTTTGATATGTGTTCCTCGATTTTGTTTAAACTTGTTTGTAAACAGTACCGCTGAACTTTCAAGGATGAATTCTTGTTCATTTGTGACGTCACGATAAAAAATCTTATGACATCAAGTTCATCCAAATAATTACTTTTGTCTTTGAAGCGACTTCCGTACTAAGGACCTAAATTCAGTAGTGATACCGGTAATAAGGGCCAATAACAGCTTTTGGCGATTTCGCAGGATATTTTTCGGCAATAATTGTATAAGAGCTCTAGACTAACTAACTAACCTTCGAATCTCGGAGAGGTGATGGACTCTCTTGTATCTTGTTCAATATTGCCTTGGAAGGTGTGATTCAAAGAACGAGGATCGACACGAGTGTCACGATCTTCCGAAAGTCCGTACAACTTTTTGGCTTCGCTGACGATATTGATATTGTAACACGTAACCTTGAGAAGATGACGGAAACCTACATCGGACTGAAAGCTGAAACTAGGCGTATCGGACTGGCCATTAATGCGTCGAAAACAAAATACATGAGAGGAAGAGGCTCTAGAGAAGAAACACTACGCCTCCCACCACGAATATTGATAGACGGTGACGATATCGAGGTGGTTGACGAGTTTGTGTATTTGGGCTCACTGGTGACCGCCGACAATAACACCAGCAGAGAAATACAGAGACGTATTCTGGCAGGGAATCGTGCGTACTTTGGACTCAGAAAACCCCTTCGATCGAGAAAAGTACGCCACCGCACGAAATTGACCATCTACACAACGCTCATTAGACCGGTTGCTCTCTATGGCCACGAGACCTGGACTATGTTGGCAGAGGACCAACGCACCCTCAGTGTTTTCGAAAGAAAGGTACTGAGGACCATCTATGGCGGAGTGCAGATGGAAGACGGAACGTGGAGACGGCGTATGAATTACGAATTGCAACAGCTGCTAGAAGAACCACCTATCGTACGGACAACTAAAATCGGACGTCTACGATGGGCTGAGCATGTCATAAGGATGTCGGACGACAGCCCAGTGAAAATGGTTCTTGAATCTAATCCGACTGGTACAAGAAGAAGAAGAGGAGCGCAGCGAGCAAGGTGGATCGATCAAGTGGAGGGTGATCTCAGAAGCGTCCGTGCCTTGAGTGGCTGGCGACGAGCAGCCATGGACCGAGTTATGTGGAGACGTATTCTTGATACAGCAAAGGACACCCCAGGCCTATAGCTGTTAGGTGAGTGTGAGACTAACTATACCAGGACAATTTTTCTAATATACTACCGTTCTACACATAATTGTCCCATATTTGGAATATGGGACAATTATGAGTGGAACGGCAGTATTGTTTTATTAAGTATCTTCATATAGTATCTCATATGTTTCTATTGTCATATCTTATTATATGTACATCCCAACACTGAAAATCATTTTAACCTATTTTTTTAGAAGAAATAAATCATTGTTGAGCTCTTCTATAAGCTACCCAAAATTAGGTCGTTATCTACTCAAACTTTGAGTTGGTAAAAATGTGTAGCGTGCTTTGTTATGGCATAACACTTGTACTAAACTTACAGTTATCTAAATTTTGAGGTCATCACTCGAGGTGGTTGACGAGTTTGTGTATTTGGGCTCACTGGTGACCGCCGACAATAACACTCGTTACCCAAAATTGGGGAGATGCACTTTAGTTGATTTTGAGTAGGTTTTGACCCAAAATTAGGTAGCGGTTGGTAAGAGTGTAAATTTTATTTGACGTGTACACTGAAAATAATTTCTACCTATTTTTTTAGGAGATGCAAGATTAGATGAGCAAATGAGAGCATCTCTTTACTTACTTTCTTTTTTGCTTATTATGGAGCCATTATTGCAACTACTTGAAAGTTTTTGTCGTGTGACTATTGAAATGGATGATGTAACAAATCTCCTTCTGGAAGTTTATCGTTTCGTGTACCGTACTTAGTATTGAGATCGTGCTTACTAAAACATATCCCGGACTTCTGGCGGAGCTCTCAATGTGTTAGCACCAACGCGATTAAATTTTTTGTATTTTTCGCGTTCTGCAGTGAATCAGTATTGTGACCCCGCGAAACTATCATCGGGAGTCGCTGTAAAATATATTACAGCCGAAAATACACAAAATAATCAAAATAAAACCACAATCAAAATATAACCTATAAGAATAAAAGTGAACAACTACTTACTTTACTTTACTTTAATGGTACATATCACGTCTTCGGAACATGACCGAACGAATTGTAGCTTTCCAGGATACTCGATCTTGAGCCGCCGATCTCCAGTTGCTCTATGCTCCCACAGGCCGTGCATCCTCTTCGATTGCGCACAGTCAGCGAGTGCGAGGTCCACCCTGCAGTCGACAGCCTCTCCCAGGTTCTCTGCTGAGCATCAAGTAGGCCATTCTCTCTTCCGGCATTCTTGCTACTTGTCCAGCCAACTGTAGTCTTTCGTGTTTTGTAAGCCTTTCAATGTCCGCATCTTTGTATACTTGATACAGTTCATGATTCATGCATCAGCGCCACTCACCGTTCTCTTCATTGTCGACGAATATTGAACGCAGAATTTTTCTCTCAAAGACGCCGAGTACTCGAACAACTGTTTTTGTCGTGAATACGATTTACTTTATTATGGGGTACCTTTTCAAAATTTACCCTCTGAGAGACTGATAAGTTTTTGATCGTGAATATCTCTTGTTGTATCTAACGAATCAACATAATTTTTGCTACATGTCATCGGAAATATGATCACAATTTTATGATAAAATTTTCAGTTGCGTGACATAATCTCGCATAATTCGAAATTAAACTTTTCTAAAATGTTTGGTATAAACGAGTATCAAAGAGGATAATTCATAAGGCGCGTTTGCCTTTCTCGTATTTTTGAAGCTCATAGCTCAGTGATCTGTGAATGGATTTATATAATCTAACTACCAATAGAATCGAAATTTTTCAACTTAAACGTGTATAGCAAAAGCATTGAAGTATTTCAATAGTACACTATTGGAAAACCTGTCTCATTTGACCCATGTTAACACCAGCTAATCAGAACGCGTTCTGAGGAAGAGAAGAAAATATCTGCTGCTGTACAACAAATCGTTCGAGGAAAATGTTCCGAACAGTATTTAATATTGTAGTGAGTTCCACAATTTGGTCCTTCTGAAAGGCAGGAATGAATCCCGTACAGCACCCTGATAGTTTCTTTAAATGAAATGCAAATCCGAAATGAAATAATCGACATTAAATTTCTGTATGCGGCTATTTTTATAGCCGTTAGGACCGCCCATTAGTGAAAAATTTACAAACGAAATCACATAAAAAGAAACCTCTTAACAAAAATTGAATCAGTTTGGATTCTATCGCCACTGCGAGCAGATGTGTTTTGTGTCGTCTGCACAGCTAATTTCGCTTTCGACAAGAGCGATTACGTCACAGCTGCCAGTCATTAGCATCGGTGAAAAAACAATGGCGGAGAGCATTACACAAAAACAGCCGTTCTAATGGCTCTAAAAGTTTTCTAAAGAACAATTAGGATTTGTTGTTCGCAAATCGAAGGTAATCCTCAGTTTAGTGAAAATCAAGAACAGTTAGGTTAGATTTGTGAACTTTTCGCTGTGTGAAATTCACAGTAATCGAGATCAAGTGAAGCCTTCTGTTTTTTTGCGAAAAATTTGAAAAAGGGGAATGCTTGCATAATTTATTTAATTGATCAACTAATTGATATTCGGAAGTGTTAAGGAGTGTTTTCGTATTCACGACATCCAGTTATGTCTCTGACATTACCCTCCCGCCTTTTTTCAACGATCATGCTTCGTGGCCGTGTAGGACATTCGTGGCCGTGTAGGACCAATGGCAATATAGAACAAGTTTTGCGCGTGTTTGCAAGCTACGAGACTTCCGCTGGTTACGGAGCGCGTAGAAAGCCCTATTAGCAGCGGCAACACGCGTTTTTACCTCACGGCTAATGTCGTCCGCAAAACCAAGAAGCATGTGAGACTTATTGATGATGGTTCCGTTTCTCTGCACGCCGGATCATCGTATGGCACCTTCGAGCGCTATATTGAACAACAAATTTGAGAGCACGTCGCCCTACTTCAATCCATCTAACGTCACGAAAGCATCGGATGTCGTACCAGTTATCTTGACGCTTGATTTCGATCCATCCAGCGTTGCACGAATCAGTCTAATTAGTTTCGTCGGGAAGCCACAATTCGCTACGTTTCACTGAGTCGTACGCTTCCTTGAAATCTACAAACAGATGATGAGTTCGCAAGTTGCACTCCCGATACCCGATACGGTCGAGAATTTGTCGCAAGGTGAACCTGGTCCGTCTTTGAAAGTCCTTCTCGAAAACCGCATTCGTATTCGCCGACAAAGGATTCTACCAATGAACGCAGTCTGCTGAACATTACTCTAGAATGTACCTTGTAGGCGGTATTGAAAAGTGTTGCACTTAGATCTCTCTGTTAAAATTTCATACATCATTTCTCTTTGGTAGCAACTTCTTCCTCAATACTAATTGATGTGAAAATCATGTTGGATTAATCTGTTTGTTTGAACGTAATCTTGCAAGTCCGGTGCATTCTTCTTCTTTGTCGCTGGTGTAGGAATAAATTCCACCAACAGCACCTCTTAATGAAAAGTGAACAATACATGTGAATAAAACCACAGTCGAAATTATAATGCAAAATAAAATAAAAATCTAAAAATACACGGGCAAGATGGGCCATCACTGGCCTTAGCCTGTCACATTTAGTGAACAGCAAAGAAAAATACTAAAAGGATCAGCCCCATGGGGTTTTTCGAGCCATTGATGTGGAACAAGGCAAATTTCAAATGATCTACAATCAAACAGTTCAATCAATCGTCACACTTTTGAATCCGCAATTGCACGAGAGTCTGCTTAGATTGATCTTGATTAGCAATCTACACCAAACATTGTTTGTTTTATACCCGACAAAATTACACCAATATCCCAAATGTATGCAATTATATCTTTGAAATACTTGCGATACGATTTTGAGCTTCTCTTCGCCAAGCTTGTGTTCAAGTTTTGTATGCAAGCAGTTATTTTTATAGCGTTAAGTTTCTCTGCCATTCTGCGATTTCGGTTGAAGCGATAAACTTCTCATTATCAATCGAGTTCATCTATATATATAAAAATGCAGAGATCATTCTTTGTAATCGCATCACGTAAGAACGGATGGTTTTTTTTGTTTGATCAGTTTTTACCCCCACTGGGTTCGTACATCAAAAAAATTAGGAAAACTTACCGGAAAAGTGGGAAAAACCAATAAAGTTATTTTGTATGGACAATGGAATTTTCCACTGAAAAAGTCGCCAATGATTGCTAGATCATCGATAGGTGTTTGGCGCATAACGAGTTGCATAAGTGTTTGGCCGTCGAAGAAAGGAATACTAGATCGTTGAAAGAATCTTTTGGCGCGCAACGAGTAGATTTGGGTGGAGATTTTACATGCATGATTGATTCGTCATTTGGAAACACGTGCTTAATAGGGTATCAAAATCATTACTTGCCAAATGACTGTTTTAGCTATACCGTAAACAGAAGCACAAGTTCTAATGTCATTTACCAGTAGATGTAGTTAGATGAATTATGTTGGCCATCGTGGGCGTGAGTTGAACAATTCAAATTATGTAACGATTTTTTTACGTATCAATGATAGGATTCTGCTGTTGAAATAATGAGTTCAGATGAAAATATTTTCCTTGCATTTAGCATGCTGAAGTTTGTTCAGCCGATTCGGGTGAGTTTTCAAGAGTGGTTTACTTCAAAACGGGTGGTATTCATGACATTTGTAAGCTGCTTAAGTCAAATCAGTTCATTTTCCGAACTTTGGATTATTTGACGAATTACCATATGGGAATCGTGAATATCATATCTGAAGGAGAAATCGTGGCATGTAAGAACCATTAGTTGTGAGATCTGCTGTTTTATACATTGGCTTTAACGATAAGAAGAATACTGGTATAATCACTTCTCATGTTCACTCCGCTAGAACAGAATATTGATTCTCAGGACTGAATACTAAGAAAAACGATGTGGTGGCTCGACGAATGAGAGACCTTTTGATACAATTCTTGAACGAATCCAGCGTTCATATCAAAGTTAATGGACACAATATTTAATAAAAGGGTAATTTGAACTTTCGAATGTCCAAGTATTTTTCATTTTATCGCTAATTCGTTAATCGAAAATTGATCCTGTCATTATCCTGCTACGAACATTTATCAAACACGACTAAATAATATCACTAGCGGTGAAGCAAGTTATGGACAACCGTTCAAAATTAGTTTATTACTTTCGATAATCCCTAAGGATTTGCTATCAAATTTTTAAACGTCTTCAGTACAAATAAGTCTTAACATTCAATGACAAACAACCATCCCCTGCTGCTTTTGAAAATTTGTGGGGTCAATTTAAAGTATTTATCTTGGTCATCTCTTTTTCATCCATCTGTTAATTTGTTTATTTGTTTATTTAGGAGCAAGGGAAAAGCCTGCTGGAGCTGAGATTTTGGTTCTCCTTCTCCAGCCGGCATAAAACCTTCTCATCTTTTGTATCAACAGATAACATTTGACCAAATGATACATAACGAAATCTTTAGTTACCCACCCTTATTTAAACTACAAAGCTAACTAACAACTATTCATATCGTCTAATTATGTAAATAAAACTAGCGGGAAAAGATTCGGAGATAACGGGTTTTAATGGTGTTACGAGATAAATTGAAATCAAATTCATCACAGCAAGTATTGAATACGCGGCACATACTCGAAAACGGTTCATTGAAGCCATAGTTAGTTCTAGCACGAGGAATTCTGAGAAAGGGATTAAACCGCAAATTACGCCGAAGAATGTCAAAACTTAGCTGTTGTAGGAGATCTGCACTATCAATTCGACATTGGATGTGGTCCGCGACGAAAACAGTTTTTTGTGTATCACGGCGGACAGATAGCAAATCGAAGTGTATGAGCAACATACAACGATTTTCGTAGCTTGGAAGATTAAATGGATCTCTCCAGGGCAGGCGACGCAAAGCAAAACGAATGAACTTGCGCTGAACAGTTTCAATGCGCAGCTTATCAGTTTGGTAATATGGTGCCCAAACAACAACAGCATACTCCAGTGTAGAACGAACTAGAGCGCAATATAACGATTTCAGACAGTATATGTTATTGAAATTTTTTGAGATGCGAAAGATGAATCCTAGCATCTTTAATGCTTTAGAGATTCTATGTGATCTTTGAAACTAAGTTTTGAATCCAATAACACTCCTAGATCCTTAATTGATGTGTCCCGTTTTAGTACTGCTTGCGAAATAGTGTAATCATACATGATCGTGGTTCGTTTACGAGAGAAGAAGATAACGAAGCATTTGAAGGCGTTAATAACCATTCTGTTGACGTTGCACCAGTTAGAAAATACATCCAACTGTGACTGCAAGAAGTTTGAGTCTCTCAGATATTTGATGAGATGAAACAGTTTGAAATCGTCGGCGAATGATAGCTTCATGCATTGCAATGCGAAATTCAGATCATTTAGATATAGCAGAAATATGAATAGTCCTAGATGGCTTCCCTGAGGAATGCCAGAGCTCACGATGAATGATGGAGTAACGCAGTCGCCAATTTGCACGGTCATACTACGACCAGTCAGATATGATTCAATCAAATCCATCATCCCACATGTCAAATCTTTAGTTTGAGAGAGATATACAATCTCTGTTCAATACACTGACTCGAAGGATGAGATGGCAATTGGTGCATTTGTTTAGTTTTTGCGTAACAAAAGCATTGAACATATCCACAATAATTCATGATGTTGGATATGAATTTGTCGTAATTCGTTTATTGTAAGCCAAGTAATCAGTAAAATAATGGAAAGAAACATCAACGTTTGACAACTCTGCTGTCCGAAAACACAAATTTAAAAAAATAATTTCAGGCGAGACGAAGTTCGACGGGCCAGCTAGTCTTATATAAATTAGAAATTTTTCTTAAGCACTCAAAATTTACGCTGGGGTAGTTGTCATTTTCTCAGGCGAAACAACATAACATGGAATTTCATCCGAGCTTGCATGACACAAGAGCATACCAATTAAAGCTTCAAATCGTTTAATGAACTCGAACTTTTTGTCTTGCTGTCTAGCAACAACCTACATCTAACATGCTACGCGTAGGACTGAAACGTTAGCTATAATTTCGCTTCTATTTATAGATTCGCGTGCTTCCAACAGCTTCAATTTGCATCAATTGACCAATCAGAGTGATGCTTTCCCTTTGATATATCGCTTGCTTCTTCAAAACCGTCGTCTATGGCAGGGAAATCCGGTATGCCGAAGACAAAATAGGACAATCTAATCTAAATTTCAATCATTTATGATTGAAAATACGTGGCTTGATACATTCAAATCGAATCTTAGAAATATTTCCAATCAAATAATGAAATAATAATAATAATTCATACAAAATATACTGAGCTGTAAGTGTTTGAAACCTGACCACATTTCTACGAGTATTTTTCCTTGAGTTTCTGATTTGCACCCCTATCTAGAAAATAAAGATGTGTTCCACATAAAAAAACCCAGATCTTCTCCCATTCTCACTACTACCACTACACCCTAGTACCCTGTGATACTCGTATAGATGCATTGCTACCCATGGTCTCTAGGAACAAGTTCTATCGAACTGACATTACTTCCCTTCCTCAGTAGCACAGCCTTTGGTCGTGGCTGGTGTCGTTATTGGCCATTTAATGGAAATTTTTGAGTGAGTGGAGAAACACAGAGAGTGAGTAATTGCGCCATTACTCGCTCGCACCCTATCATACTGCTATTACCGCGGAAGTCGGTAGCATTCCGTCGACGCCGGTCATCATAAGATACACGTGGAGGCATGAGATAGGGACTTTGTGGCTACTCAATATTTAACCCAAAGTTTCGCTTATCGTATGTTTGCATTTAGCCGTTCGTATAAGACTATAATTTCACGATTATGTCGTCTTTAGACTTCTGATTGAGAACGATAGGAAAGGGGACGGGGCCTTCATCCAAATATACCGATTCGTGATTGCTACCTCCCCAGAAACAAAGGTGTGTTTGAGGTTTTGCAACATTTTATTTCGTATATAATGAGTTAATCCTAGGGTACCTGTTTCATTTTAAACCGTTTATTCTACTAAACAAAAGTTTAAATCTGAACAATCTAACGAAAAAAAAATTGAAATCGATTTTGTAAAACGAGAACTACAAATTGCTATATACAATTTTCAACATATGTCGAAGTAGTATCTGCAACCAGAAAATATATGACGAATTTCGGAAATTCGCTATAATAGTACACATCGACTCTTTTATGGAATGGTACGACAAGAAAGAAAGAAAAACATGTCATTACCGAAATAGAAGTTTTCTAATAATCAATTAGATGTCACGATAACCAACACACGAAGTGCTAGGATATGCAATACAATAAGATATCCGAAGTATTTTTCATACTAGAACCAGTACACATCATATTTTGTGTGTTTTAGGAATTGGAAGAAATGCTCACTTACAAATACTTTGTATTTGTATTTTACCTGTAGATATAATGTTTCTTTAGTCTCGATGTAGGATTTTTTATCAAAATGTGCTTTTTTCTAGAAAATAAAACTTATCCATATGACTTATTTTATGTTAGTGTGAATATGAAAAAAATGTTGCTGATTAAATTTAGTCAGCAACTGACATATTGAACTTTCATGTTGCACTCAGATCTCTCTGTTAAAATTCCACACATCGCTTCAATTTCTCTTTGGCAACAACTTCTTCCTCAATACCAACTGATGTGAAAATCATGTTGGATTATTCTGTTTGTTCGAACGTAATCTTGCAAGTCCGGTGCGTTCTTCTTCTTCGTCGCTGGTGTAGGAAGAAATTCCACCAACGGCCCCCCTTAATGAAGTTGCTTGCATTAATTCCTGATCTGGTGCATTTTTATTCTCATACAATAAAATATTCAGTGTTTCCTCAAAAATTCGTGCCTCAGGAAACTCAACTTTAGTGTGCTTTTTGTCGGTGGCGTACACAATCGAAGTACAACATACCTCTGCGACTTTTTTACCATTGCCATAAAATGACCAGCAACAGATTTCACTAGATCCGATCACATCCTTTATAAAGAAAACGCGACCGCTGAATCGTAATGAAAGCTTATCAAACAACTCAATATTTTTCAAGAGGTTGTCATCCGAAGTATTTGTGTAGCTGTACTTGTTATTGTGTCGATTGATTAATAACTTTACGACGGGTTTAGTTGCAGTGGTGATTAAATATTGCTCCTCTTTTTGGGACGTAATCAATGGAACCCGACAAATCGGCTCCGACTCACGTGACTCACGTTCTTTCTTTGCAAGAATTTTCTCACATGCTTCGACTAGTTCTTCAATACAGTAATATTTGGATTCGGCCAGCAGCTCAGCGATACCTTTGGTGGTTTCCGGAAGTGCTACACTACCATCTCGAAGAAAATTTAATATTGTTCCAAAGTGGCCACCACATCGGTCTATAAGTATCCAACCTGTCGTATAAAAATTATTGTCAATTATGATATCGATATTAACTCCATATTAACGATATGATATGATATTAACGCTAATGATAGTTAATAGTTTGTATAGTTTGAACATAAAGATGTCATCTAATCGTTTGAATTACAATACAAGCAAAAGTGTGTAGGTAACTCAATACTATAGTTCGATTATTTTAAATAGAATGCGTTGGAGTAAGGAGGAACTAATTTCTCTTATTTTGAGTGGAATTATCTAATTACCTAACAGAAAACAATAAGAATCAGATAAGCTTCCAATTACAAGACTAAAGAAACTAAAACAAGAGGAAAAACGGTTCTCGATTGATGCTACCAATCGTTATAGGAGCACAACAAGAAAACAATTTTCTGATTCAAGGTGAAGCGAGAATGGAGTAGAAAAAAGATGAAGTTCACAAAATAAACCGTACCTTCGGAATCGGTTAGCACTTCCATTCGGCCACTAAACATGGCACGAAGCATAGTGTCCTGTTTACACAGCGTTCCAATTGTAGTATAATGGAGCGATCCTCCCACATTCAATTTCACATACTGCGAAGGATTGCCCTTGATGAGGGTTTTTTGATCACCCGACATCCTGGCTGATTCACTTTGGGTCTCAATTTTGATAGCAGTTAGAGAAACTTGACACCCCAAATTAATCTCGAAAATTAACAAATGATGTGATTAGGCTTCATAAAATGAGACAGAATTACTAAATTTTCACTACTTTTGTCACTTTGTCTACCTTTGCGACATCACCACCCCGACGAAAAGCGAATTATTAGATACAAGAGAATAGAATTGACGTTCATATGTCAAAACAAAACTTAGAGTCGTTTGTATTGATTGTACGAACGAACCCCAAATAAAATTGCATATACATAGGGCGTATTGTATAATAATGCCAAATAAACGCTGTATGAATTCGATATTGTAGACTTATTCGTTGCTTAGTTGCAGGTTGATCAAACAAATAGTTGAATAACAGACGTGATGAGTGAAGAATTTGGTGAATCTGGTCTTTATATCGATGATCTTTATACTCTCCGTGTTATTGATCCCGAAGTGTCACATGAAACAAATGTGCTGAAAGAAGAATCTGAAAAATTCACGGATAGTAAGTAGTATATTAAAAAAACTATCAAAGTTTTTGTGTTCGTTTGTACACATTTTCAATTATTGTATATTGGATCGTTAATTACGTTCAGTCTAGGAAACTACTTCTAGGCGGCGTCACTACACTTAAATGACGCCAGTTTATTAACAGTTATTGCGGTACCAACATGTGATTAGGGCATACCGTGCGATAGGCCCTTGCGAAAGTTATAAAATGTAATGCTCATTGCTCGGATCTATAGCTATCATATACACATTAATCGATATATTATCGTAGTAGGAAGCCCAATCTAGGCAATTATGTACAATATGCTTGAAACTCGAGTAATTAGTTTTTTTGTAACTTTCAAAAGGGTCTATCGTACGACATGCTTTAATCACCTGTCGGTAGGCGTATCAAGTCTTCGTTTCGAGAGTTTCCAGTTCAGTTACGCTATCCCACGCAGCCTCCTGTTACGCCGCCATTTCTATAAGACAAATCGGAATTTAAAAATCAGCTGCTTCTATTGTAAATAAACAATCAGTGATCGACCAAATGTCGGATTTTCTTGTTAGTTTTATCTAAAGTTTGAGTTTTATGGTCGGTTTCTTTCATTTTATTACACTAGTTTGTAGTTTTATCACAAATACAACATGAAATTTTCGTTTCATGTAGAAATGATTTTCATAATAGAAATAAATCAGACACGAACTGCGTATCGAAACAACGTTTTCCAAAAAAAAGCTGTGCCGTCGCAATTTGTAGAAGAGCTAAAAATCGAAATTTCATGATGAAAAATACTAATTACGAATCAGAATTTGCTCAGAACATTTTTAGTGAACTGCTTTTACAAAATAAAAAAAAGGAACAAGGCTGTTCCATTCAGCGATATCTCAATTTTTATAATACAATACATCAAATGTACGCAATAATGCAATATAGTATTTAAAGTAAAAATATTAATTGAATCTTTTGTTCTGATAAAGTGAGTTTCTCATATCCGACCAAAATTTGGTAGATAAAGTTACGGAGTCAACGAATTCTCCCCCGGTTCCACCTCGAAGGTGGACGCGAAATGAAGAGGAATCACAGGCTGTGATTAGAGTGAAGTCTAAACTGTTCTACGCTTGTTAAAATTGGTAAACGACTTAGAGCACAAAACAAGCGTTTACGAGGCATGGTTAATAGCATTGAAGCTTCTGAAAAACCGTTTTTTGAAGCGTCTCGTTTCCGAGACCACAAAGTTTCAACTATAGGTTGTTCTTCATAAAACTTTAATTATTAATGCAATAATACTTAACAGTTTGTTCTTTTCAGAATACATTCTCTAACGATTTCTTTCGAGAGTTAAGCCTTTGTAAGGCACGCTAACCATTATCAGAAAAAACTTCGAAGGTTTGCAACCACATAGCATTTTTATTCGCTGAAGGGATACGCCTACGTTCGCAAAACGTTTCGGAACTCGCTACACCATCCACGAACAATAATTCAACACCAACATGGATGGCGTACATGCATTACCGCAGAAGCATTGGCTGCATTAAACAGAAAATCCGAAAAAAATGTTACTGCAAAGTAAACCACTTCTTTGCCTTTTTGGTAATATATGAGATGGCTATCCGACAGGAAGTTCAATAAAACAATCGTTGTGGACAATTCGGTAGAATCGTGCAATGCGATATCCGGATCGGAAGTGGTGATTCTGCCACAGCCACTAAAGAAGCTCTAGTTTTCATGGTAACCGGAGTGCAAGAAGCTGGGAAAGTACAGGTTGGGTATTTTTAATAGACGGTTTGACTGCAGATCAGAAAAATATGCAATAGAACTTGTATTACATCAACTTCACGAAGCCGGAGTCACTATAATAGCATTTACCTTCGACGGTACGAAGACCAACATAGCGATGGCCAATTGAGCTGCAACCTGCGAACCGATTGGTTAAATCCATTGAATACTAGCTTTAATCACTCCATTACAGATCGCGACATTTCAGTCTGTTGATCCTGTTCACATGCTTAAATTAGTGCGAAATACGTTACACAGCAAGAGGAAGTTAATAGCCATGAATGGAACAGTAGATTGGTCTTTTATCGCTAAGGTTCAACGAATACCAAAATCGAGTCGAAATTAAATTGGCGACTCAGTGATAAGCATATTTACTTTTAAAATTCCAAAATGAAAGTTATACTTGCGATACAAGTAATCAGTAGAAGTGTCGCTTCAGCTCTGGAATATCTAAAAGAAATTGAAGAGGATTGCTCTGAAACAGTCGAGTTTTTGCATCTATTCAACGATTTTTTTTAAAGCATGTATCCAACTGTGTCAATTCTTCAAACGGCGTAACGCAATGAACGTAGTTAGAGGTGTTGGGAATACAGCAGGAAGGTGAACAATTTTCACCTAAGAAATACAATGCTTTTCCTTTCTGGCCACAATAATAAGGTGCCTTTAGAATTCCCTCCTGTTAATTATTTCACATATATTTTTTCTATCCTTGTTTTTTTTAATATTTTAAACCTGACCCTGTCAGCTTGGAGTGATCTTCATCGATCAGTCTTCAGTTCAGCAACGCCCTCGCACGGCATCGCATTCAACATATGTCAATTTAATGGGTGCGCAGTGCTGCTATTTTGGTGCGCACAAATTTGAAATTTCTCTTCCCTACCCCTCTAAATCGGTGATTGCAAAATTACCTCGTCGTGTTCACACCTATTTCCTGTTTCCTATTTCAATACAAATTTAATGTATAATGTATTTACTTCAAACTATATAAATGACCTTACTGTAATAAATGAAGAATTTATAAATGTATAACCGAACTTCACATTTTTATAAATGTGTTGATCGAGGAAATGAAATGAAGGTGATGACGGATGAGCTTCATATCCATTTAACGTTTCTGTTTATTTCGATCCCCTCTTTAGACTGTGGGTTTGGCTCCGTAAGTATACACTGAAAGAATTTTGGGGTTCGCTGATCTGTGTGGCGCGCTCAACAGCCATTATTAATATTAGGAATTGGAGCTCCATTGGACTAGTTTTCCTGGAAAATTTCCGAAGTATTTTAAACTAACACTACATACTCGTACAATACTTCTGCTGGATATTTTGGTAATATGATGTCTTTGCATAAACTTAGCTTTCAATTAAGTAACAACTAGTAAATTTTACGTCTGCTTAGCGGTTTATGTTGAGCCGTTAGGTCGTGCGAGCACATAAACTGCTAAGCATTGATGAGTCAAAAACGAAACGTAAAATCAAATCAAAACTAGTAAACGTTCCTCAAGAATCCCAACCAATATTTCCCATTTTGCATTCGCAGATTGGCACTTGACCTGGTTCAGTAAAGAAAACAATCTGACAGACTGACACCACATGTTCATTCTTATTTGAATATGTGTTATCGGAAATTTAAACAAACCTCTGCACTGTGGTTCCAATCATATCAAAACACGTTCGTGTTTCAGATGTTGATTTCGGAGCTTCAATGCCTTTAGAAGAAGTTTTGTTTGGAACAGGCTGTTGTTTTTATATAATCGAAGCTGTCAAAGGAAGTAAAATATTTTGAACACATTGCGTGATAGACATTCTTGTTGCAATGTTGTAGACCATGTTTTTATAAGGAAACATGCCGAAACCACAAATTCTTCAAAGCGCTTTGGTGTAGAGATACAGAGCATTGCTAATTGGAGGCCCTCAAAATAAAGTTTTTTCATTATAAATGTTTTCAATGATTTTTTAGAATTTTCGAATAATCTACAAATATACTTTAATTATCAGAATACATATGGTTGCCCAATGATATTTGGACAAATTAGCAAAAGAATACTCCTCATTCAGCGAATTAATGTTTTCTTCATTGGAAGAATATAATCGGGTTGTGAACGCTATACCTACGCCAACCGTATCAGTATCTCATCCACGGGCAACAGGCCAGCTTGGAAATAGATCACGAAAGGCGGCATCCATCTTTTTTCAGAGCCACCATTATTTTATTATAAAGAACTATAAAAATTACTTCGTAATTGTGTTTTAGAGTGTTTGATGTAACTTATCTGTACTTCAGTGTAGGTGCATCGTTTCAATCTTGCACAACACAATCAATCAACTAACTGATATGCGGAAGTGTAAATAAAGCGTGTCAATTTTATTCGTATTCACGAAATCCAGTGATGTCTCTGACATTACCCACCCACCTTTTTAAACTCTATTTAGGTGAGATGGACCGGTCTCATCCGTCTGTCAACAGTCAAAATGTGTTCATCCGATTGAGGTTACCATTGGCGGTAAAAAAAACTAATACCTGATGATGTTGAATGAACATGTAGACAATCCACTGAATTCTGCCAAACAATGTTTATCCAGGCCATTTTGCTCTCATAAGATACTAAGTAAAAGACAAACTTAGACATAACAAATTTAAAATTAACACATGTTTTTAAAAAATTTGCTCGAGCCTTTATATCTGTTATCTTTGCTTAGATGAAACGCAACCGTGTCCGTGAGTTCCGCGCACGATTCGCCCAATTTCACTGCTAAAACTACTTTAATTGTATATTGCTCATACATACCGATTCACTTTATTTTTAGAGCTTGATGAATTCCGGCAAATTACAGAAGATTTAGTGAGCATTGTTGAAAGTTTTTCTGCCGAAGTCGACCAGGAAAAGATGCGTGCTATAGGAGTACAAAATCTTTTGAAAACTTTTTCCAAGAAAAGGGAGTCGGAACAACAACAGATACAGGTTCTTAACATGGCGACTGTTCTCATGGTTACTGCACCTAAATAATGGATAAGCATTTTCTGTCTAAAATGACCTCGATGGTGCAAGTGATAGTGAGAATATGGCGTCTAACATTGTCTTAAACAAAAGTGTCATATCGAACAACAAAAATAAATTGATCACTAGGTGAGTTGCTTACAGAAAATTATATTAACGAAATTTCTTTTTCAGAGTGAAATTGTTGAAAAAATGATTGAACTAGATAAGCTGAAAATAGAGTATCAGTACTTACAACGAATCGAATCTGAACAACAGGAAATAATTGATAACTTTTATCAAAATCAATGATTATCAAATAAATAAATTTTGTAAATGGTCTCATCTTTCATTTATTATTTTTTGGACGTGAAAATTTCAAAAGATAATAAATACAAATAACAATTTCTCTTTGTACACTTCCTCTCTTGCACTAACAAAATAAATCATGATTTGACTGTATTTTGATACTCTGTCTCTACGTGCTTGTAAATAACATATGGGGATCCTTTATCAAGTTATATGTTTCGCTCATAACCTTTAAGTGACAAAACACATACTTGAAGTATAAGTGGGCCCTTATTGCCGTTCTCACCTACACTTTCACATTCACATCACTTACATGCAACTTCACTTGATTTTCCCTATTACCAGTATCACGCACAGTGAAGTAATCACTATAGCGAAAAACAAAACATTTTTCCAACAAAATTTTGGTGATGTGATGTTCGTAATAACAACAAGCTCATTTGAGTAATTACTTTTTTCTCAAAAGCGATTTCCGTAATAAGGACCTACATTCACTTCACTTGATTTCCACCGCGAAGTGATACCCATGATAAGGGCCACAATCACTTCGCTTGGTTTTCATCGTGTAGTGATACCGGTAATAAGGGCCATGATCTTCCTGAACCAAAATGGCTGACATTCTGCCAGCTGACTCAGATTTTATTTGTTTGTTGGATTTGTTTCACCCCTATTTTGTATTTCGATCGAATCGGATTTTGTCGAACGAATGCAAAAATTAGCATTCTCCAATTCGATCGAGTGATGCTTTTGTATGGAAAACTCGAACTCGATCGAGCTACAGAATGTCAATTTCGCATTCGATCGAAACAATCCGATTCGAAAATTCACATCCAAATGTTTTATTAAAATCAAATAAAACACCCTTATTCTGAATAACGACGTATTGATTTTTCGATCGTATTATATTTGGGAGCGGGTCATTGCGCCGAAAGCCATTTCGCCGGAAGTCGTTTCGCCGAATGCCTTTTCGCCGAAAGTCGTTTCGCCGAATAGGTCATTTCGCCGAAAGGGTCATTTCGAATACATCAAATTATTTTTTTGTGTTATTATTCCTCCTGTATAACTGATGTGGCGCAGCCACATAACCGAAACCAAGATGGCTCGGCGGTATAAAGCCACCGAGGCGACGCCGGCTGAGTTGGCCGCCGACCCGCCGTCGGAAGCGGCGGCCTCTTGCATACAAACCTGTAACCGCCTCGTTTGTCCGGTCTACTCAAAGCTAGGTTGCTTTGCTTTAGTTAGGTCCGAACGAGCGGTAGCGAGGTCGGACAGCACACGAATCAAATCGATGTGGCGAAGCCACATTAGATGTTTTGTTATTTAGTAAACGGAAAATTCCACATACATTTGCTTGGTAGATACCTATGGAATTGCTTTGATGATTAGTAGTCAACAAGTTTATTGGAAAACTCCGTTCTGAGATTCATGAATCAATCTTTATTCAAGAAGTACAATTGTAGGTAAACAAAACGGGTGTTAACGTTATCATCATTAATTTGTTTTTATTTTAAATCGATTCCCATTACAATTTTAAGACATTTGCAGGAATCGGCGAAATGACCCTTTCGGCGAAATGGCATTCGGCGAAATGACATTCGGCGAAGTTGCCCATTCGGCGAAGTTGCCCATTCGGCGAAATGACATTCGGCGAAATGACCCTTTCGGCGAAACGGCTTTCGGCTCACCAAATTTGATTTTGAACTGCTATTGGGGTACGGAAAAAGGTCACAGATTTTCACAGACAGGTTTTGGATTTGACCACAGATTTTTCAAAAAATGACCTGGCATCTCTGATTACATGTATTCTTATGGAGCCATTTACACGTAACGTCTTGACGAACGGAGCGTGTGGACATTCCGGTAAAGAAAGTATTATGTACGATTCAGACGGTCCGCCTTCCTCTGTCACCGTTACCGGAACGTCAGCTTCCGTCAAAATTAGTTTAATACTTTCTTTACCGGAACGTTCACACCCTCCGTCCATCAAGACGTTCCGTGACGGTGACGTTACGTGTGAATGGTTCCATAAGAATGCATGTAATGAATGTTGACGGTAACGGTGACGGTGACAGAGGTTGATTGTGACGGAAGGAAGCGGATCGTCTGAATCGTACATTAAACTAATTTTCACGGGAGCTGACGTTCCGGTGACAGTGACGGAAGAAGGCGGGCCGTCTGAATCGTACATTACTCGTGTTCAGAGTTGCCAGGTTTATTTTTCAAAAATCTGTCGCTGACTCGAAAATTTATCTGGATTTGTCTGGGTCTGCTATATCGACTATATCCAAGGAAATTTTTTCCAGGCATTTCATTTTCAGTGAGCAAAAAAATGTTCTCACAACCCATCGTATCGAGTTCAAAACCGTAAAGATCTGGCAAGATCTTACAAAATATAAGAAAAATTGGAAAATCTGGTTAGTTTGAGTGTCTGGCGAAGCGAAAAAATCTGGCATTTGCCAGATAAATCTGGCAACGCTGCTCGTGTTTCAAATATCTTGGTTGATTTTTCATTAGGGCGTATAAGCAGGTGACAGTTGTTATATCGCTCAAAAATATAGCTCTGGATTCATTTTGATCAGATGTTTGTTCTGAAGAAAATGTTTAGTTGAAAGAGCCTAATAAAATTTTTCTAAAACACTCAATTTTGGGTAATTATTTTTGAAGCTTTATTAACTAAAGTATTCAACATATTCTATTCGAGATAAATAATAACATATAGAAGTATCCAAAGATTCGGTGCTATTCTCAACCAACATAATCAATATTCTCGTCCATATCACACTTCGTGATTTCAGGCTTTCTCTTTGTATCATTCAGTGATTGTTAAATGTACTCGTATACTTTCCGCATTGGCAGGACTTAAAAACAAATTGAACTTAAATCCTATTGAAATTAATAATTTTGAAAAGATGATTCCCAAAACAAAATATCCAGTATCAAGCTACATTGTTACCGACGATACTGACAACACTTTTTCTACCACCCTGCAGTAATATTGATTTCAACAACTTGTACTTGCTTATGTCAATTTCAACCAATCACGAGCTGGTCCGAAATTGGTCCTAAAAGTGGATTAACAATTGTCAGGTCCTGTCCTAGGTGTATACCAGTTTTGAATTTGACAATAGAACTGTACGAATAAATAAAACTAAAACGGCTTGCTGGGGATACGTTTGTTTCAGTTTCAATTATATTATAGATCTCCCACACAAAACTTCCGGCTGCTGAATTTGCTCTTAGGGCATGTTCAGAAGTGTTCGGTTTCTATATACATAATTTATGTCAGTTTTTTTTAATCTTTTAACTAAATATCAAGATCGTCACATGGTGAGCTTGGTACTCACTGGTTCCTGTTTCATGCTTACACGTGTGTCTGTGGTGACAATTGGTCGATGGAATGCGTTGATGGCAGAATGAGAGAATGAGAAATTCAAGTAATATAATATCATAGCATATCGCAACATATCATTTTATTCATTCTATTATTTATTATATCTTTCATTGTACTATATTATATTGTTTTTTATTATTATTTTCATTATTATTAATTTGTCATCAATAATAATAACATATATTATTTTTATAGATGTGGATATTATGTGGACAATTTATATGTAGTCTACATTTGCTTGACGAAATAAATAAATAAATAAATTATCATTGTTATTAGAAGAGAAATATTTTACTTCCTGCAGTATTGCGAAGATATAAGAGCATAACTGACACTCTACATTAACTGTTATTTTATATATTGTTTTATAATATATTATATTATATTATGTTATATTATATTATTTTGTATTCTATTATATCATTTTATGTTATATTAATTTCATTACACTATGTTTCATTGTATTTATCAATATAAAACATTTATCACGGGGACGTAAAGGGGAGGGAGCATCAGGGCATCGGACGAATCGATGACTGGACGAGGGATTGTGAATAGCCAGCCCAAGTCACTTGAAGGAAACTTGTTTCTTTCTGAAAGTTTGAAATAATTCTGACGCGCCCTTCTCAAACAAACCATCAGGCGGGTTCAAGCATGTATAGCGATATGCTTCATCCGTGCACTGGATATTATGGTTGGAAGAGCATCTTTTATTCCCGCGGAATACGAGTAAGTGAGCTTGAGCTTGAGCGACCACCCCTGGTTGCTACTCCGTTACTGATCGGAATTAGCTGAAATTTTACAGGGAGTTTCTAGATGATCCGACCTGGGACTGGTAAATCTTCCTTCAATGTACATCTTCTGGTAATCCCAGAAATCATTGATCAGTACCGGCACCGGCCAGGCCCGAACGTAGATCGTCTAAGGAATGGGAAGGGATGTTAGTCCAACACTTGTTGTTACTAGAGGCCGTATATACTACTGCGCACTTCACAAGTGTCACGGGAGATGGATATTTGCTAGTAAAAATTTCAGTACTGGTATTATTCGCGCGCGACTCAGTATGTTCCGGCTTCAAGATGCTCGGATGCACCACTAAACTCACTGACTTCCCGAGTGAACGTTTCAACAATATCCTATATTGAAGTCCCGGGAAGTCTTGATTCACAGCTCTTATTCGAGGAAACTGAAGAAAAAATTGCAATACTATCGCGTAAAGAATAAAAACTTCCCTATTTTTTATAAATGGAACTACGTGATACAAAATGAACGAGCGAATAGGATTTAGACAAAAAAGTTGATTCATTGCTGTTCCGGATAACTCAGTGGAGAAATAAAACATTCAGCGGACTGTAACATGGGAATTAATTTTCTTTCGTGCGTAGTAAGAACACATGATCACTTTTTCAACATTTTGTATCTTCTTCTTTTTTCTCGTACAGGAAACGAATGTATTTGACATATGCAATGCTGCCAACCTAGCTTATTTCAATTTTACACTGTCAACAAATAATAGTCCAAATTTATGTTAATATATGTTTATTTTTGTTCCTAACATACTCCCCCCTTGGGCCCTGCACAACACATGTCATTGTCTACGATGGGAAGTACTGCAATCTGTGTGGTTGGTCTGCAGTACCCTCCGGAACTGGTGCGAATCATAACTACACGGGTCACTCCGTCCTTTCCTGGATACATGTTAACAATACGGCCTAGTCTCCAGCTCATAGGAGGAGTATTGTCCTCCTTTAAAATGACCATCATTCCAATACGAATTACAGATGGTGTAGTACTCCACTTGTAGCGCCTTTGCAGATCGGTTAAGTAATCATTGGACCATCTCCTCCAGAATGACTGCTTGCGTTTTTTAACTAACTGATACCTGGACAATGCATTATCTTTTTTATCGTCGTACAGTGGTTCAGTAATAGCGGTTGTTTCACGTCCTATCAGGAAATGTCCAGGACTGAGTGCTTGATAGTCATATGGATCATCTGATTGCTGGCACAATGGACGTGAATTCAAAACAGATTCTATTTGAATTAATAGTGTATTCATTTCTTCGTATGTGAGATGTGATTCCCTTACAATGCGATAAAGATGATATTTTGCTGCCTTTACTCCAGCCTCCCATAGACCACCTTGATGAGGAGCCTTTGGAGGATTGAAACTCCAGTATATTCTTCGCAATTGACAAAAATTGTTCATCTTCTTTTCCAATACTTGGGATGATAACAGGTTACGTAAATCAGTTAATTGTCTATTTGCACCAATAAAATTTTTTCCATTATCTGAGAATAACTCAGCAACATTTCCTCGCCTTCCCACAAAACGTTGTAAAGCAGCCAAGAACGAATCCGTCGTCATTGAAGTAACCAATTCAATATGTATTGCCTTTGTACACATGCATACGAAGAGTGCAATATATCCCTTTATCGGTGCCTTCATTCGTCCTTGCTTCAAAAAAACTGGACCTGCGTAATCAACGCCAGTTCTAACAAATGGATCAGATGCCGTTACTCTGAATTTAGGAAGATCTCCCATATATTGAGTAGTTTCCCTTGGTTTTATTCTGAAGCACGTCACACAGCGTCGCAGTACCTTACGAATTGTTCGTTTACCTTTCAGTGGCCAAACATTTCGTCGCAATACTGCCAACAGACCGTTTTGTCCAAGGTGTAAATGCTCACGGTGAAGTGTTTCTATAAGAATTTCAGTCAAATGATGGTTTTCTGGGAGTATCATCGGATGTTTTTGATCATACGGAAGTTCTGAATGTCTTAGACGGCCCCCAACTCTTAGCACACCGTCCTCAAAAATGGGACTCACATTGAGCAAACTTCCCGTAATAGGTTTCTTATTCACTATGCACTTAATTTGATCGCGATATTCAACAGCTTGCACTGTTTTGATCATAGTTTTCATGGCTTCATTGAAGTCTAATCGATCCAATCTCCCTCTACGTCGATGTTCTGCTTTTGTTCTACAGTTTTTCGAGAATCGCACAATGTAACTAAAAATCCTTTCAAGTTTTCTGAAATTACTCGTACTCATAATCAGATTCAATAGTCGGTTTTCAGGAAGCGAAGCCATTTCTGTGTGATTCACATGAATTTCAACTGTACTCTCCGCACATAACAATACAATATTCTCTGTTTCCATCGAACGTAAGAATGCGGGTCCTGTCCACCAAATCTCACAATTTACCAATTGTCCAGGAGATATGAGATCAGCCGGGTTCATCTTCGAAGGTACATAATTCCATTCAGCACCATTTGTCATCTCACATATCCTTGTAACTCGATTTCGTACAAATATCGGAGTATCAGGCTTTAAATTGTGTATCCAGGATAAAACAATTTGCGAATCGGACCAAAGCACGACTCGAGATATATCCATCTGCAAAGCATGTCTCACCTTTGTGACTTGTTCTGTCAACAATTTCGCTGCACATAACTCCAATCGCGGGATTGTCAAATCTGCAGGGTTTGATTCATCCGTAGGCTTACGTTTGGATTCCTTTATCGGAGCTACCCGGGATTTTCCACACAGTAGAAAGAGTTCCGCAGTTCCATCATATTTCAGATTTCTCAAGTAAACACAACAACCATAAGCTTTCATCGATGCATCTGCAAATCCATGTAACTCAAATCGGCTGGCCTCTTCGACAACCACTAATCTTGGAAATTTTATCGTAGCAATATTCGGTAGTTCATCACGAAACCTTTTCCAAGCATCTGACAAATTCTCCGGTAAATCATCATCCCATTCTAATGTACTGTTCCACAAATCCTGCATTATCAACTTGGCAATAACAATAACAGGCCCAAGCACACCCAGGGGATCAAATAATCTTCCAATCTCTGACATTACTTGTCTTTTCGTGATTCGTAAGCTCTCGTCAAATGGCTTCACATGAAACGCAAAATTGTCGTCAACTGGGTCCCACAAGAGGCCAAGAGTCTTTATCGTTTCAATCCCTTCACGGTCCTCAAAATTCAACTGTTTTTCGCAAAGCTTGACAGGAATGTCGTTCAACAGAGCTGCGTCGTTTGCACACCATTTATGTAGTTTAAACCCACCTCTATCGAGTAGAGCTATCAAATCTTTTTGCAACCCTTTCGCGTCCTCTAACGTTGCTGCCCCTGTCAGAACATCATCCACGTAAAAACTTTTAAGCACCACATTACTAGCATTAGGGAAGTTTTTACTTTCGTCTTTTGCTAACTGGTTCAGCACACGTGTTGCTAAAAATGGAGCTGCAGCAGTTCCGTAGGTCACAGTCTTCAACTCCAGTACCTTCAAAGGTTGAGATCTATCATCGCGCCAAAGAATCCTCTGGAACCTTACATCATCCTCGTGTATTGTAACCATACGGTACATCTTTTGTACGTCTGCTGTGAAAACGTAACGATAAAAACGAAATCGCAGAACTATACTAAAAAGCGTTTCCTGTTCTGGTGCCCTATTCATCAATAAATCGTTTAAAGATCTTCCAGTAGAGCTTTTCGACGATGCATCAAAAACAACTCTAAGTTTAGTTGTAGAGCTTTCAGGTCGAAGCACACAATGATGTGGCATGTAATACGAAGTCACATCATCACTTGTGGGCTCAGACAGAACTCGACAATGACTCATATCCATATATTCTTTGATAAAATTTGAATAAAGCTTCTTTAAATCTGGGTTCTTGTCCAATCTTCGTTCGAGTTGGTAAAATCGTTTCTCGGCTATTTGTCTCGACTCTCCGAGCTCTGCAGCATCATTTCGAAACGGCAATCGCACGACATATCGTCCGTCTTTCATTCGAGTGTACGTTTCTAAAAAATGACGTTCGCAAATATCTTCATCCTGTTGTGGTTTGCTTTGATCGTCAACCGACCAAAACTGCCTCAGAATACTAGATAAATCAGCATCACTTTCACATCCACTTTTAGTGTGACAGGATTGTACTGTCAAAGTCTTCACTGATGCGCTCACTGGTCCGGATGCTAACCATCCTAGAACGCTCTCTTGTAATACAGGAAGATTTGATGACAATTTGACCTTTCCCGGAAGTAGAAGATCAAAGAAAGCCTCTGCACCAAGTAACATATCGACACGAGAAGGTTCATAGAATTTTGGGTCAGCCAAAAGCATTCCTTGAGGTAACAACCAGTCTTCCACATCTAATTTTACTGTCGGCAATGGACCAGTTACGCGTGGTACAACCAAATAATCCAATACTAATTGATCTTCAGAATACCTCGACTGCATCCTACAACTAACCTTGAATTTCACTGCTGTCTTCATACCATTCACTCCGGTTATGGGAACATTCACAAAAATCTTCGTCAACCGTAAAAGATCTACCATTCGTTGAGAAACAAAATTTGTCATAGCACCAGAATCCAAAAGCACACGACACAAATACTGATCGCCGTTTGTATCAAACACATTCACCACAGCTGTAGCTAGCAGCACTTGCTTCGGAAATTCCATAAGTTCGTTAGGCACCAAACAGCTTGCAACCGTATTTTCTCCTACGGGTTTGGAGTTAGACTCGCCAGTATCATCCTTAGATTGTACTACTTTTACTTCTTCTGCTGGCTTCTGTTCCTCAAAGTGCAACATCGAATGATGACGCTTTGAACACATCGAACACTTATTGTTAGATCGGCAATTTATTGTACGATGTCCTTTTTTTAAACACGCAAAGCACAGCCCGATTTGCTTTGCTTTGTCGTATCGTGCATTTACAGAAAGTTTTTTGAATGTTTCGCACCAACTGCTGCATGCGTTCCAGAGCAAACAGGACATTCTTCCTTCTTGAGGGTCG
Organism: Malaya genurostris; assembly: GCF_030247185.1. Classification (NCBI taxonomy): domain Eukaryota; kingdom Metazoa; phylum Arthropoda; class Insecta; order Diptera; family Culicidae; genus Malaya; species Malaya genurostris. The sequence continues at coordinate 168,451,443 of NC_080572.1, read as the reverse complement.
TAGTCATATGCGTTTTTAATGCTGGTGTTTGATTCACTCTAGTCAACGGATTGGAATTACGCGTCTTTGATACAGTTTTAAAGCTTTCACATCGTTCCAAAACATGCAGCTGTTTTCGAAGTACCGCAATCATATTTTTGTATACTGGCAGTTTCCCATGGGTCACATTCGATTCCCAAATTTTCCGTGTATCTGCATCAAGTTTCGTGGAAATAAGTGTAGTAACAATTGCTTCAGAAAGCTTATCCATTTTCAAGTCATGGAATTCTAACGAACTCACACACCTTTCCACTTCGTCGGTTAGTATTTTCAGCTGTTGATATGATTCAGTTGTCATTGATTTCAAGTTCAACAGTTTCATAATAGTATCACTGATAAGTGCAGGAAGATTTTCAAATTGGGCTGTCAGACTTTTCCATGCGCCTTCATAATCATTGTCTCGAATAATTTGCGGATCTATAGCACCTTGTGCTTTACCTACCAATGCTTTGTCCAAATAGTATAATTTGGTTGCAGGCGAGTCATCAGTGCACTTGTCTGCAATATCTCGGAACATCTGTTTGAATTTGAACCAATGTTCATATCGACCATCAAAATTAGGCAATGCAGCTTGTTGCAACACTATAGTGGGTGTTAATCTGACGGATTGATTGATACCACTACCACTCGCTTGACAGTTGCCTTCTTGCCATCCTATTGCAGGCACTTTCTGTGTCTGTTCATAAGCCTCTATCATTTCGCAGAGTGCAATCCTGGTGAATTCAAAAAGCTCTTCGAATTCCACGAATTTCGGTTCAAATTCTTCCTTTCTAGATGGATCGGCCAAATAAATTTTGTTTTGGAAGTCGTTGTATTCATTATATGCTGCATCTACCGTTTTCATATATAATTTTAACGCATGTATGCTGAATTTCTGATAATCAAGCCTAGCAGTCTCAATAGCATTTCTTACTCTATTGACCTTACCTTTGGTTGTCTCGCAACACCGGCTCAAAGCATCAATATTAGCTGCCATTATATTTTTCGTCTTCTGCAACTCTTGCTCCGCACGTTGTTCACCAATTGACATAACCGGCGTTGTAGACGTCGTCTCCTTTTCGTTCGAAAAATTCAGCTTTTTACGACATCCGAAATGGTGCACCGTCTGTTTATACCTTCCTTTTTTCATTCACCAATTCTCTTTTGTTTCACTTCATATGGTTCTTCGCAAAACGCTGTCACCTTTTTCAAAATCACTCTAAATGACTTTTGTTTGAACAGTATCCCCGAAATCGTCACATTTATTTTAAAAAAGCTCTTCGATCGATCTTCCACTCACGGTTTTCCAAAAAATGCATCTGGAAATCACTTTTTATCTCATACGCACTAGATCATTCAATGCTCGTTTTTTCTTTGTTGAATCACAACACAACAAAAAATCATTTTTTAACTGGACAAACCAATTAAATCTATTTTCCGACTCGTTTGCACGTGCCGAATCACTTTTTCTTTTCAATACGTTAACCGTATACCGGAACCATTCTCCGACGCACAGCTCACGAACCGAAATCAATTACGTCACGACTGATTCTCTTCACGTATCCGGCTCGAAGGACCACTTTTGTTCCGGATAACTCAGTGGAGAAATAAAACATTCAGCGGACTGTAACATGGGAATTAATTTTCTTTCGTGCGTAGTAAAAACACAGACTAACAGACAGGACACTCAAATTTGATTCTTGAATCATTTTAACGGTCATTTCGAATATTCCATTATTTGGGACAGTACTCACATGTGTCATGATGGCGCCACGTTACCCTATCAAAAACATCATGTCTGTCATCTAGACTGTCTTTATTTTTTTCATTTACCAACAGAGTTGCCATTCATACAGAATTACCTGTAATGTATTGATTTGTATACGTCCATGCGAATTTCATGCAGGATACAGATTTAATACATATTGCCAAAGATAAACTGAAGATTACAATGTTCCATACGTTTCATTGAAAAATGTTGGGTCAGTAATCGTGAACCAGTTGGTTCAGTAATAATGTAATTTTATTGACCCTCCGTTAACAAGCGTTGACTAGTTCCGACAAAATGCCATGGAAACAAAGAAAAGAAGCACACATATGTTTACATTCAGCATATAATGATTTCTTGCCACAACTGATGCTTCATGGGATGAGGCTATAACAAACTAAATAAATTCTAGACAATGGTTCTACGTAGTTTTCACTTTCTTATTCTAAGAATCACTGATATAAAGCGAAATTTCTCAATATCGTTCATACTGTAACTTGATATTTTTCCAAACATAAACAATCATTGTCATAGTTACGACGCATCTAGTGATCAGACACTTGTTGTTTTGCTTCAAAATACTCAAATTGACAGTGAACCGAGCTCATCGAGGGGTCCTATTCAAATGATACCTAAGAAATCGCAGACTACTCTATCTTGAGTTTATCTTTGATATTGCCTAAACTATATACATAATTGCGCCTACTTCTCATCCACCAACTCAATAAAAAATCGAACCCGTTTTGTTACAATATTTACTTGCTTCTGGTCTGCCGCCACTTAATTTCGGGTGAAAACTACCAACACAATAAAAAATAGTCTAGATGAACAAATTTGAGTCGAATAAATGGTTACCCTCCAACATCAAGAAAAAGTTAAATATATTATCAACGTAATCCAATAAATCATTGTGACGATTCATTTTCAAATATTTTGATGAAATCAGGCATCCCTGCAAGCAGCTGATCGGTGTTGACAAACGAGGGGAAACCAACTAGTAAAAAAACTTTTACATAACACAAGGGGTGTACAGATAGTAAATAGTTCGCGCAGTACAATATAGGTGGAACTAGTGCATCACGAAAAATAATTTTTATTAGAATTTACTCATACTGTCATGTCTGTTAGTCTGTGGTAAAAACACATGATCACTTTTTCAACATTTTGTATCTTCTTCTTTTTTCTCATACAGGAAACGAATGTATTTGACATATGCAATGCTGCCAACCTAGCTTATTTCAATTTTACACTGTCAACAAATAATAGTCCAAATTTATGTTAATATATGTTTATTTTTGATCCTAACAATTGCATTAAAATATTCTAAACAGTTTTTATAAAATCATTTTAAATCACCCAATAAAGGTCAAAATATTTCACGCTTTATTATTTTTATCATTTATTAAAATTATTAATTGGTCATATTGGTTGATCTGGGCAGCCGGCTACCGAGAAAAATATTAATTTACTCTGAAATATTAATATCAAGTGTTTTTTTACTATGTATTCAATATACCGATATAATTCATTTTATAGTCCTGAAAGACAATCAATAACATGGAAGAAGAAAACATTCCAAATAAAACTTTTCTATGAAGCAATACGGAAATTGATAGGTTGAATGAAGAGATAATTTAGTAAAATAGAGTAATCAGAAGTGAAACATTGAAAATATCTGATAACTGAAACAAAAAAGAAACTCCTGCAATTGTCGCCTTTTACGACATGGAAGCAGGAACCCAGTGGATCTATTCTTGGTTCATTTTTTTCCGCCGGATTCCACACGGCATCTAGGCTGGTACAGTCCGGAGAGAGCTAATAGGTACTATCAATCTCCTAGTGGACCCCAGCCCCTTCCCGCGGAATACGAGTAAGTGACTCTACTTACATATCCGCCCAACCCTTTTTGTTCGCTTTTCGATAACAGCTATAGTAAGAAGGTGAATGGATGAGTCATATCGGAGCTACTGTAAGTCTACCCGCTTCCACTGGCAAGTCCTTGAACTGATGGTGGCTTCATTTCACATCACATCACATAATTTATGTCAGTTTTTGTAATTGTAATTGTAATTTGTAATTTATCAGCCCACAACCGGGCAGACCGTGTCCGCCCATCTGCTTGAGTGAGGTTCACTACAAGCTGATTGTGAGCCTACTAAAGCCTGACCGTTGATATGCACTAGACCGTATAGCACACCGGCTTCCTCCACCAGCAGGCGCTGCTCTGAGTCCCACTGGTTTCAGATACATTAGGTTAGGGATAGTGGAGATAAATAGGGAAATACAGCATTTAGAAGTTTACTAACTACTACTAACTACTGTGTTTATGGCTGAAAATAAAGAGTACGGAACAATATTATTAATCATAATAATGATAATAATAATAAAGTGACAATAGCGGCCCTTACACGATCATTAAAAGTGTCACCACTAAAAAGTAATGACACTTGTAATGATCGTGTAAGGTCTACGAGTTTTTGTTAATATTTCATTAACCTTAACGTTTCAATGGCAAATCAAATTTATTTTCAGCTAAACAAAAATAAAAATATTGCTATTGCTATTGCTGGAGTAGTTACAAATACTCATCATTAATAATGAACGTGTAATGCTAAAAAGTAATGATGTACAGTAATGCAGTAATGACGAGCGTTTGAGCAGAAGTGTCATTACTTAGTAATGACACTTTTAATGATCGTGTAAGGGCCGCTAACGATCGTGTGAGGGCCGCTAATAAAAATAGTAGTGCACTTACCCCTCTCTTCCCCAACACACCACAACTTACCAAAAGTCGAATTATTGCACAAAGTACCTCCTTTTCGTCATTCTCCTGGGACGCCCCAGGGTTCTTCTTCCTAAAATTTCCTTGGTCTTAAGCCTTCGATGACAGTTCCTTATTTCAACATTCTCGTTTCATTGCGCTCCAACCATAAAAATAAAATAAGATATAATAAATTCAGGTGTTAGTGAGTTTGTTGGATTATATAATGTAAGGTAAGGATGCGCATTCAACATTAGATTAGATTGTCCAGGGAAGCCACAGTATGTACACAATGGCATGATTGCTTAAAATGTCTTCACACCTGACCAGTCAGCGTCGCCGTCAATGCAACCTGTATAACATCAGTACCGATATCGAACCGGATCGGAAAGGTTTGAAAGTTCCTCAACGGTAGAATAAGACACTCTTATTCCTGATCAGAGATGCCAGAGAAATTACTGCCATTGCACCCATCCAACCTCAACAATTGCACCTTCTGCAATATTGGAATAGCAAAGGTATACCACCGAGACTCCACGTAACGATATCGTGATTTAGTAGTAGGTAATACAATAAAACAAAATATTCGGAAATAAAATTTGGATCGTCCTCCCCTCGACATGGAACCGACACGCAAGTATGGGCAGTGCCTTTCTACGGAAAACTTGAACTCGATCGAGCTACAGAACGCAAAACTTCACATTCGATCGAAACAATCCGACTCGAACGAAATACAGAACCGGGGTGAATTAGCATCCCAATTGCATCAGAAATGCCTGAAACCACCCAATGGCCCATTGTCAATTTCAAGCAGTACCAGTCATGTCAACTCCGTGATCAATCCAGATGACATATTAGATTCATTTTACAATTTTAAGCGAACGGTCGATCTCGGTATGGTACGATTGGGTCAATACAAGTGTAAGTTGACTCCCACTCTCATCCGCCAAGCAGGATACGCGCCCTGCAGTTCATCATCCTAAGCTTAGAGCAATAGGATAGTTACAATTAGTAATATAAAATTTATAATTTTTTTAAATACAAATTTTAGTGTTGCACACTTCCCACGTTGAGAATATTAGCAAGAGTCACAAAGTGGGTTGATAGTCTATACATCTATAGTAAGATGTTAGTTCCTTATCAACAGCTGCACTCTGTTCCACCGCTTGCTAATACTCCGCACCTCCTCATTCTGCTAAAAACAGGAGTCACCAGTCATCATTCGACACCGGGTAGGTATGAGGTCGGGGCTTGTGACGGCCAGAGCTAAGTCAATCAAACTGCCGATACAAACAGTATGATATGATATTTGTCGCTCCTTCCAGGATGTCGTGCACCTTTGCCCCCCACATAATTTATGTCAGTTTTTGAATTTTAAATCAGAAAATTATAGAAGCAAATTCAGCAGCTACAAGATTCATATGAGTGGTCTATAATATAACTGAAACTGAAACAAACGTATCCCCAGCAAGCCGTTATATTCGAACAGTTTTTTCTGTCAAATTTAAAACTGGCATACGCTGCCGTTATATTTTTTGTATTTGTCAGTTTGTCTTGTTCACTCCAATTTGTTGGTGGGCTTGACTGTATTGCAAACATCATCACATACAATCAATTAGTGTTACAATTTGATTAAATTTTAAGTGTTTTGCTCGTGCTTCAAATATAGAAAAAATAGAACTGCATCGTATGCAAGTTTTTAAATTTGACAAAAGAATTGTTCGAGTAAATAAAACTAGAACGGTTTGCTGGGGATACGTCTGTTCCAGTTTCAGGTCTATTATAGATCTTCCATTCAAAACTTCTAGCTACTGAATTTGCTCTTATAACCTTAACTAATGATTTTCATAGGGATGTCATAAAAAACAGTTGAGGCAAATTTTCTTCTAGGTTAGAACACTTTATTGCCCTTTCTCAAATACACAGTTTCAATGAGACGCTTGCAGCAAAAGTTAGGCATGTGTTTTTATTAAAGTCTAACATTACGATGTCTTATGAAATTGATTTCAACCTTCAAGTGACATGGCTCTGACATAATTATTTATCCCAGCGTTACCAAAAACTATCAAGTGATATTTACATTAGCTCGAAATTGCTTCAAGCTCTAGTTATACGTTCAATATTTACTACGGATGCGTGATTTTAATTTTAGTTAATGGCTCTACACAGCTTATCAAATTAATTAAATTAGTTGTAAAACTTTGTCCTTTCAACTTAACAGAGTGCAGATTATTTGATCGTCAATGTAACTACAATTACTTAAAATTTGACATTCAATTTACACGCGTTTCAGTCACGTGATCATGTTAAGTTGGGATTAACATAAAAAAAACAATAGATAGCGAAACAGTAATGTCTACATTACTTTTCAAAATATTGACACCTACTTTTCCAAATACCGAACAAAAGTAATAATAGAGTCGTTTTATATACGTTAATGTATCTTACTACAATCATTTATAATTTATATTCCAATATTGATGATCACGCAAGTAATAATCTATTGGAACACCCCTCAGCAACAAGTGTGAGCGAGAGTCGGAGAGAAAGAGAAAACTATATTCCTTGGTAAAAAGAGAAAGAAAAACCATTTTTTACGAGTTAGTCGAAATAAAAGCGTTATTCAGAGTAGACGTATTTTTTTGTTAATCACCGCAAAACCATTTCCCAAAGCAATTTCTGAGCTATTGAAAGAACATTTGGTCCTTCGAACCGGATCTATTCCGTAAAATAGTTTTCGAAATGGTTTGGAAGTGATAAATCCAAGAAAAAGTGAATTGACAACGATTTTGCACCGAATGCAAAAATCCGCCATATTGTTTTTCGACGCGTCGCGGTCGCGAGCGATCCTGTTGAATCGTGTTCGTAACACGTTATCTTGAGCATTCTTAAACATTATTCGATAGTTTTAAGGAAAAAGTGCATGTTATTTACATGAATGAGCTGCGAAAAACCGGGAGCGACGAAACGCCACGTGTTCCAAGGGACCTGACCCCGAAGAATCTCAACGATTTTGTTCTTGATACGACACCTGAAAGTACGGTCGCTACTCAAAAGGCAGAGCAGGCGAAAAAACTAGAAAAACGAAGGATGGCACAGCATTTGGAAAAGCTCGTGGATCGAAGAGATTTGGTGATGCAAAAGTTCTACAGAATACGAGAAGGTTTAAAAGCGCAGAACATGAACGTTCACTGGCTCAATTTGCAGCTCGAGACAATACGTAAATGTAACGAAGAATCCGAGAAAGTGTATGCTGAAATTTGTGGACTGACGTCTAGAGAACAACGAGAAGAGCATATGCGAGAGTACTTACGCTGTGAAGATATGTATAGTGCCTTATATGTTGACATTCAGACGAAAATGTCGCAACGAAAGGAAGAGGCCAACCAAGTCAAACTCGATGCAAACGCTATCCCTTTTCATCCGCAGCAACCAAACGCAGTGAATGCATCTGGACCACACCTGCAAGTGCCGCTTCCGACATTTGATGGGAATCTTGAAAATTGGTATTCCTTCAAATGCATGTTTCGCACGATCATGAGCAGATATCCAAACGAGTCACCAGCTATCAAATTATATCATTTAAAAAACTCGTTGATCGGAAAAGCTGCAGGTAAAATTGATCAAGATGTGATAAATAATAATAATTATGATACGGCTTGGAAGATGCTTGAAGATACATATGAAGACGAACGACTTATAATCGATACGCATATTGATGCTCTTCTCAACTTGCCAAGAATGACGACGGAATCCAGCGAGGATTTACGTAAGCTAATTGATGCTACCACGAAGCATGTCGATGCGCTCTTGAGCCGAGAACTTGCTGTTGAGGGACTAGCAGAAATGATACTCATTAATTTGATATCCAAACGACTGGATAAAGACACCCGAAAACTATGGGAATCGCAACTACCCAAAGAAGAACTACCGTCATACACAGACTTGATAGATTTCCTTCGTGAAAGGAGCCGCATTTTGCAAAAGTTAAAGGGTTATTCTGAGCAGCGTGCACCAGTGGGAATGTCAAAACGAGGAAAAGCAGAACAGAGTTTACCAGCAAAGAATTTCAGCCAGACGACAAAGGAGTCCTGTTACTGTTGCAATGGCGATCATTTAATTTATAAATGCAACGATTTCAGGAAACTCGAGTTATCTGATCGCTACTCGCAAGTAAAGAAATCCGGTCTCTGCTTCAACTGCCTACGTCGAGGTCACCGTACTACGGACTGTAAGTCGGAGCAGTCTTGTAAAACATGCGGAAGAAAACATCACAGCCTTCTTCATACGGAGAAAATTGAACCATCGAAATCGCAGAAGGAAGACCCAAAGCCATCGACGTCGACCTCCGATGATAACAACGCAACTAACGTACAACAGTCAAGATCAGTGAACTGTTCCCAGTCTTCATTGACAAGGAGGCAAATAGTACTATCAACCGCTGAAGTGCTAGTGTGTGGTTCGGGAAACTCAACGTGGCCGTGCCGTGCGCTTTTGGATTCAGCGTCTGACTCGAACGTCATGACAGAAAAACTTGCGAAAAAACTGAATATTCAATTAGAAGATGTGAACATTCCAATCAGTGGACTCAATAATAATGAAACTCACGTGAAGTTCAAAGTGCAAACGAAAATAAGATCGCGTGTCAGTACGTTCGACGCCATTTTAGATTTCTTGGTGGTTCCAAAGATCATCACCAATCTACCGACCGTCGAAATGGACATCCGTACGTGGCCGATTCCTAAGGGAATTGCGCTAGCCGATCCGTCATTCAACATTCCAGACGAAATTGAAATGATAATTGGAGCCGAACTGTTCTTTGACCTACTCAAAGAAGGTCGAGTGCGACTCGGAAAATCAATACCTACACTGATTGATACACAGCTTGGGTGGATCGTAAGTGGACCAGCACCGGCTGGTAAAAAGAAACTAGAACACACTTGTCAAGTGAATGTTAGCAACGATGATCTCAATCAAACGCTGACACGTTTTTGGGAACTGGAAACCTGCCAGGAAGCATCACCTTTGACAGCGGCAGAACATGCCGTTGAAACACATTTTGATAGAACGTTCACTCGAAACAAGCATGGCCGCTACACCGTTAGATTGCCATTCAACGATAGGAAAAGTCAACTAGGCGACTCCTTTGCAATGGCAAAGCATCGATTTGACAAGCTAATGCGAACATTTATCAATGAGTCGAAGAAAATCCGGTATACGGAATTCATGGCAGAATATTTAGCCCTTGGTCATATGGTGGAAGTCAACGACACTCCAACTGATTGTTACTTTCTCCCTCACCATGCTGTGTATAAAGAAACAAGTAGCACTACTAAAATCCGAGTAGTGTTCGACGCTTCGGCGAGAACCACGACAGGTTTCTCGCTGAATGATGCACTCGAGATAGGTCCGACTGTGCAAAGTGATTTAGTCTCAATCATCTTGCGTTTCTGCAGCCACCAAGTGGTTTTAACAGCTGATATCCCTAAGATGTACCGACAAGTACAAGTCCACGAAAATGATCGCAAATATCAACGCATCCTATGGTTAAACTCTGAAAATAAATTAGGAATCTTTGAACTGACAACTGTAACATACGGTTGTGCGAGTGCGCCATATCTGGCTACAAAAGTGCTGATTCAACTGGCAACTGACGAGGCAAGCGAGCTTCCGTTAGCAGCAAATGTAATTAAAAATGACAGCTATATTGATGATTTCCTTACTGGAGGACAATCGGCAGCAGAAGTGATCGAAGTTTACCGACAGCTTTCAGAGATTCTGAAACGAGGTGGATTTGGGGTACATAAATTCTGTTCAAACAGCGAAGCAGTACGAAATTGCATTCCAGCAGAACTCCATGAAACACAGATGAATTTTGAGCACTCTGACATCAATAACACCATTAAAACGCTTGGTCTTATTTGGAATCCGCGAGAAGATTATTTTATTTTCCACGTAAATTCACTCGACCCGAAATATGAATCACTGCCAACAAAACGGAGTGTACTGTCCGACATCGGCCGTTTATTCGATCCATTAGGATTTCTTGGTCCTATTCTCACTACGGCTAAAATTCAGATGCAAGATCTCTGGCGACGGGGGCTTGACTGGGACGAAGCACTCCCATCAGAAGAACTTAAAATGTGGACGGCATTCCGACAACAGTTGCCGTTGGTTAACCAGATGAAGAAACCCAGATGTGTGATTGAAAATCAAGCTGAATTTATCGAGCTCCATGGATACTCAGATGCTTCCAAAAAGGCATATGGCGCGGTTTTGTATACCAGATGCGTTTCATCCGATGGAAAGGTAAGCGTTCGTCTTGTTTGCAGCAAATCCCGCGTCGCTCCGTTGAAGCCATCCACTATTCCACGGCTAGAACTATGTGCGGCATTACTGCTGGCTCAGCTAACGAAGAAAACTGTTTCTTCAATGAAAATTGCTTTTCGACGTGTGACACTTTGGAGTGATTCGCAAGTGGTGTTGAACTGGTTGAAAAAGTCACCGCTTGCTTTGAACCAGTTCGTTTCGAATCGTGTTGCAACAATCATCGAATTGGTACCAGACTATCAGTGGCGCTACGTTGCATCCGAACAAAACCCAGCTGATATTATATCGCGTGGAACAATGCCCTCCGATCTTTTGAAACAAGAGTTATGGTGGAAAGGATCACCGATGCTCTGGGCAACTGAGTTACAGCCTGGAATCGGTTATATCGAATTAGATGACGCTGAACTTCCTGAAATCAAAACTGCGACAGTGTGTGCGTCTGTTCAACAAACACCCACCATTGATTTTTCTCGTATAAGTAATTTTCGACGTCTGCAGCGAGCATGGGCGTATGTTTTGAGGTTCATCAATAACATTCGCTTTAAAACAAGAAATACATCGCCACTCAGTGCAAAGGAAATGAACGATGGTCTTATGATAATAGTAAAGCTGGTACAACAAGAAACATTTAAAGAGCTTTTCAAGGTTTTGTCTAGCGGATCAAAGAGAGGACATGAACACAGCGGGTTGGCACCGTTCATTGACCAGGATGGCATGATTAGAGTTGGTGGACGGTTGAAGCATTCATCGATTCCGTATGATGGGAAACATCAACTCCTACTACCGGAAAAACATCACGTGACCCGCATACTTGTACGGCAATTACACGAGGACTATTTTCATGTTGGACAGCGTGGGTTACTTTCTATCGTACGTGAACGTTTCTGGCCTGTAAGAATAAAGCAAATCATTAAACAAATCATTGGCAAATGTTATGTGTGCTATAGACATAATCCTCGACCAGTAAACCAATTTATGGGAGATTTGCCAGATTATCGTGTTACACCATCAGCAGTGTTTTCAAATACTGGAGTTGATTACGCCGGTCCATTCATACTCAGGGAAATTGGCAGAAAGACTACAACTTATAAA